>NC_092816.1:85061751-85291751 GCF_023375885.2 Dermacentor andersoni
GCGCTGCGATGCTGACCATTGCACCGTCTGTGCGGAAACGAGAGCGAGACGCCACGTGCGCGCGCCGGCCAAAACGACAGTCGCCGCTTTGCGACGCGAGCGGAAAAAGCGCCCTCGCGCGCGCATTCACTGTAGCGCTGCACGGGACGACGCACTGCAACCGAGAACAAAGCATTGCGGTCACACCGCACAACGGGCAGCAGCAGCAGCCTTTGCGGCTTTTGCTCCGACGCTCGCGCCTTTGTTCTTGCCGTTCGCGACTATCTTTCCTGCCCGTTCGGATACGCGAGGTTCCCTCGGAAGTGCGTGGCCGTATCCGCGCGATATCCATGCAGAGCCGGGGGTCAACGCACCGCGTGCATACTGCAGACGCCGCGCAAGCGGTGCGCGCGGTTGGCAAATGGACTCGTTGCGCGGACTCGTTGCTGCGCGTTATTCGTGCCCGGCAACCGCACGGAACAATAAGTACGAGTGTTTTCGGCGTACTTATCGCTCGGCGTCGCGGCACGATCACGGCGCTCTATAGTCGGCCGCAATAATCCGATGCGGTTACAACGGCTACAGCGGATTGCCCGTGGGTGGTATTTTCGTACTGATGACAGGTGTCGACTGGACACGCCGATCCATGGCTAAGCCACGCAATAAATACGTAGTTATACAACGTATTTTACCAGTTGCCGTGTAATGGCCGTGTAGCTTCGAAGTAGTTTCTGTTCGGTTGCCATGTGGTTTCTACTCATTGCTCAAGCAGTTGCCTACAGTTGCCGCTGCCATTAGATTGCCACGCCGCTGTCCCATAGCTGTCGTAAGACCTCATCATTACAGGGCATTTAAGCACGGACAACCAGAACAATAACAAGCGCGGATGCTGTACCTTCGTGTCCATAGTAGAGCACATAGCTCGCTCGACGAAGCTTCCCTGCCAGCCACAAGCGCAAAGGACTGGCGTGACCTTACGGCAAGCCACAGACGGATCCGCGACCTGGTTCAGGCCCCTCTATCATCGTGTCGAGTCGGAAGTGCCGGAGCCTCAGAGGTATGTAGGAAAGTGTGCGTGTAGGCTGGCTGAGGCGACAAGCCCAGATATGGCCTCGACATCCCGAAACTGGAAGACCGGATGACAAGGCACCGCGACACGTACTATAAGGTGATGACGGCGACGACGCCAATGACGACGATGAGAAGGACGAGCGGCAAGACAAGGATGAAGCTAACTGAAGGAGAGAAAGGAGATGGTGATGACCATGGTGATTGGACCGAAGAGCTAGCGTCTCCAGGCGTCCGCCACACTATATAAAGTTTAATTTCTTTAAAAGATGAACATTCTTTTTCTAGGATATATATATATATATATATATATATATATATATATATATATATATATATATATATATATATATATATATATATATATATATATATATATATATATATATATATATATATATATATATATATATATATATATATAGTGCCGCTGATACGAGGGGAACTGCGACCACCGCGTATTTTTCAAACCAGGTGCAGTACTTATACACACATATACACACTCCCGATGTACGCGTACGGTTGCACGGCCAACTCGCTCAGTGTAGAGACGTGCCGCATACGTATGCTCTGTGCGCAAACGTAATATGATCACTGGTGCGTCACGACGAAGGAGTGGCCGAGTGCACTCCGCCGGCCCAAATGTGAAAAAAAAGAAAAGAAAAATAGCGCAGGTGCACGAAAAAAAAAAAAAAAAGTACATCATTAGAAGGACCCGTTCCAAAGCCATGATACGGGCGAGGAGGGAGCCTCCCTTCGGCGTCTCCAGCCACGTCCTGCAACGCCCAACGCGACGAAATTACGGCGAGACGAGCGAGAACAAGCAACACAGGAGAAGATCAACAGTCAGCGGCGCGCATCTAGCGAACTCATTCGTAGCCTCTCTCTCTCTCTCTCTCTCTCTCTCTCTCTCTCGGAAGACGCGACCGCGGGTGTCACCACGAGGTGGGCGTTTCTCGCCCCCAAACTGCAAGGGCGCACCTTTCACTGCAGCCGACATGCGCGAGCGCGTGCCTGCACAACGGGCTGCATTCAAGACAAAAGCGTCAACGGGACAAACCAGCGAGCCAGCAGTGGGGGAGAGGCACGAGACACATTAGGGCGAGGACGCCCCCACACCCGCTCGAATGGCATAGCAGCAGCAACGTAGGAAGCCGGAACCCGGCGCGAAGCCATTTTGCAGGGAAAAGAAGAAAAAAATAAATAAGGAAAAAGAACAGCGCATCAGAGACGGAGGCGTCGACGTCCTCTAGCGATATAGGTGTGCATAAAACGCGCGAAGAGCGTCGTCAGCCGTCCTTGCGCTACGTGTCAGTGGGTATTTTTTTTTTCAGCTTTCTTTTTTAAGATTATGTGTGCATACATTCGTTTGCGTTTGTCTCTTGAAGGTTCGCGCACGCCCGCCTCGAGCTGTTAATGGTCTCGGTAGATGAGCGATACCTGCGTTAAGCCTCCCGTCGTCCGTGCAGTTTGCGTCGGCGCTGCGAAGACCGAATATGCGCGCCTGAAAGGAAGTAAGCATTAAGGAAACACACGCGTGCAAAAAAAGAAAGAAAAGAAAAAAGAAGTAAGAAGAGCACGGAAGAACTAACACAGCGCGGAGTCAGAGTGCGGAACGCACTGACACTGAAAAAGCTGACGCCCACGGAAGTGCTGTCAACACATCACTCGAGTTTTTTATTATTATTATTATTTCTTTTTTAGGTGCTCGTACGTCGAGTCCTTCCTCTTCAGTCGCTATCTCGCGAAACGAAAAAACAGGCACGACTCAATGTGTGTTGCTAGGTCCCAGTATGCACCCTTGTATAAGTTGCCGTCGGTTTGCTATAGACAACGTGTGGTTGACTATGTTTCTTTGTTTTATTTTCTTCAAGCTATGTTGAGCAGTACCGTCGAGCTACTAGAAAGAAAAAATAAAGCCCTAGAAGGTACGAAGACTCCAATTTCTTTTTGAACTGTCAGGAAAAACCAAGGGTCGCTATAGATTGCAAGTCGGTAGTATTTAAAGGTATCCTTTTCTTTCAGTGCCGTGAGCGGGGAACTACGCTAATGTTTTGCGGGAGAAAACCCCAAAAGAAGAATTTTGACGACAAGGAAAAAGCAATTGCCATCCTGCTGTTAACCTAAAAGAATGATTTCCTTCGGAAATGCAAGTGGTTTCCCGGATTCCGTCATAGCCCTAGAACCTAGGCGACACGCCATTATATCAAATCTAAGAGCCACATCAATTTAATAAAGCACGTACGTTCTTTACTGACGCACGAGGCAGTGTAAACACTCTTATACAGCGGTAAGCGAGGTCATTATTATCACTCCTGAGAGAGCTGTCCTTCACGTCTTGAAAATATACAGCCGGCCACAATATTTCGCGGGACACGTGTTCTGCGGCAAATGTGAATTTCTGCTATGCTAAAACAGATGGCATTTCTGTTTTACTGGATCACTGAGTAGGTTGTAAATAGTATTAGATACAGAAACTTTGAATTCGAAACTATGTGGCCAGACTCCGCGGGTAAATTCAGCCTTTCCGCAAGTCCTGCGTCCCGTAAACTTTCATATCCCACTGTACAGTAGCGGACTCTCGATTACAGGGTATGCAATCGCCTGACGCGTTATGTGAACCATTTCACTCGTTATATGTATATATAGCACGCAGTTACCGCCACGACGGAAAGTCTGTGCTCTTAAAACGAGCGCTCTGTGACGTAACGAATGTAACGTTAGGGCGAAGTTGACGAACTCCTTCAACGTATGTGAATACACCACGCAAGCAACTTACAACTGTCGGTAAAATAAATGTAAAGGGAATCATTTTATTAGAATTCTCGCATTGAGAGCGAGATCTCTTTACACGAGCGTCTGCATCCTTTCTTTCATTACTGCGTATACGTACTTGACAACTCCGCGTCAATTACTATTGTCCCCACGAATAAGAACAAACGTCGAAGGTATTCTAGCTTGCACAACGAATAAGCGTTTCCGTGGGAAGAAATTGGAAGGCCTTGCAACGGCCTTATACAATTGGTTGAGCGATGGCACCGGGACCGTTTCAAGGGCTATAGCGATCGAGGCGTCGCGTGTGTATACGATGCAGAAACCCACGACAGTGCTGTTTCTTCAAACCAACCAGCCGGTATACGAGTTTACACCCACTTGTGGCCGGCTTGTGAGCCTTAATTTCACTGTGTGTGATCGCGCATATAACATTTGTACTCGGCCTGGTGATCCCTATCACCTTTGTCCTTTTTCCCTTCACCACTACAGGGTTGCCCCTTTACATCCCCCCCCCCCCCTCCCATGAATTACCATTATAGGTCTGAGCAATGGTAAGCCTCGCGCCATGTCGCGAGGAACATGAAAGAAAGAATGTAAAACGAAGCGTATATCCGCGCATGCTCAAGCAGTCATCGGCGTTCCGTGCGCTTCACAAGGTCGCAGTTCCTCGCGGCTTTCCGTGTACGGAAGAACGATGCACTCGACAACGGTAATCGTAAATGAGGGACTGGCCCCGGGAAAACACCCACTTCCGACAGGGCGCCGTTCATGCTGCCTTCGAGCGCGCCCGCCTGTCTCTCACACTCCTAAGCTCGGCATCCATCGCCGAACCTCCGGAGATAAGAGCGCCACGGATAGGCACCGCGGAGTCAACCCGGAAATTAATACGTGTCGGGGAAGTTGTCAGCCGGGCACTCGAGTACACCCTGCGTATATGCAGTCAAGCTGCATGCAGAGGGGGGGGGGGGGGGGGGGGGGGCTAGATTAATTTGGTTAATACGCCCGCTTTATTACTAACGCATATCTATAACCACGGGTACGATTTCTATTTGTCTTCTATGCCTGGGCACCACAGTGCACGTGATCAGTCTCTTCTGAGCAGAGCAATAGAAAATGATGATGCAGAGCCGGTGTGGGCATCTTTAGTAAAGAAAAAGAACAAAAAAACTGCCCTACACAGTCACTCGGGACGTTACGACAGTTACGACTGTCTTGTGTGTTACGACTGGTTGTTCAAGGAAGACGCGCCTATAACGTTTGCGAGGCCCTGCAGGGATCCGTAGAATGAGGCCCGTACTCAACATATATACGTATTTTGTATATGCGCTTACGGAATCTTACGTTCAGATCGGGGCGCGGTGCCCGTATACTCCATGCAGCGTGCAAGGAAAAGGACAGCTAGCTCGCAACCGATGCCGGCACGCACGTGCGTGTACCACGTGACCCGCCCTTCGCGCGCCATCGCATGCGTGACGGGCGGTTCGCGTATGCACTGCGCCGCGTGCATATCGAAACTCGATTACGCCGACGACGCATCATCGTCGACGACGCCTCCACACCCTCAAATAAAAAAAAAAGAGGGAGAGAGACAGAGAGAGAGAGAAGGAAAAATTGCTCCACGTGAGATGCGTCAGAACTGAGACGAGCCGGCAACGGCTCGGCGTTCTCGGATCGTGTTTACTGGCCGGAATACATTTCCTTGTCGCGGCAGAGTGTTTACGCGTTGAGAAGGTGTAAAACACGTACAAAAAATATGCACTCGCTGCGCAGTTACGCCGACGTGCTTTTCTGCACCCTGTGGTTTGGGTGTAAGGTTCGTGTCTGAAAGGGGCTGGCTCTTCCGGCGTATCAGTGTCATGCCTGTTATTTATTTTTTCTTGTTTCAATGATCTTTATTATATAACTCGCCACTTCGTGGGCGTATAGATGCACGGATATTACTCGTCGTGCGCGCGTTTATTAGGTTTAGCACGGAAGGACGCGGCCTTCGTGATCGATCTTCAGCCGATAAGAAACCGCAAGCGCGCGTTGGTCGGGACAGTTGCTGTAAGGCGATGTAGTACGTGCGTTTTTGACACGGCCTTAGACAAAATAAAAAACGCGGACTCGCAGCAACAGATTGATTTTCGCCGCGTTCCGCCGTGACCACCAGGCCGATGTTCAAGTGCCGGAAGCGCGGAAGCGCGATACGGAGATTATACATCGCGGCGAACGAATCACTGATGTAGGGTGAATGCTTTCGTAACGGTCACAGACGCTCCCAATATCCCAGGAGACAGTGTAACTATCTAGTGTCGTCCTGAAATAGCTGTTCGACGCGGTGAACTTGCGAGTTGACGCAGAAACAGATGGCCAGAGGCGTAGCCAAGGGAGGGAGGGGGGCACACCGCGCAGTGCCCCTCCCCCTTACCCATCCCATTCCCGGTCAAGTGGGTGACAACTCCCCCTCCCCACCCCTTGAACAAAATTAAGTGAATCTAAGTCATCGTTCGCTAAATCAATCAATCAATCAATCAATGCATAGATGCTACTATAATGTAGTGGCGCAATTCATGATTGCAATCAGCTGCCTAAACACAGTTGACAAATCAGTTTCATCGTCGCGTTGCAATCCCTGTGTTACGCTATTTTCGTATACGTAAATGGAGACCCCAAGTATTGTTGCGTTAGTGGAAAGAAGAATGTCCGCTTGCATATAGTCCTCGTTATTAACTTCGAGGCCTGTGCGCGCGGTTGCTAAGATTAATCGGCAGTTCATTGTACGTTTTTCCTACCTCTGATTACCGAACAATTAAGTATCCGAGATTATCCATACGTAGAGCACGCAGTGTGTGGCTTCGATACACTTGATGCGGCAGTCACACTATAGGCGAAGTCTAGAAGCGCACAGCAGTCGCGTTCGCAAACAACACGCGCAGACGAGCCTAAAGTGAGCTAATTATAGCTATATAGACACTTCCGCACGGTGTGCTCGAGACACAGGGCATTGAAACCGTGCAGTCCTCGCTGGCGGCTTCATCATCACCGAGGCCATCATCGTTGCAATTGGGGCATGCAGTGTCTATACAACGCGGCCTTCAAGTTCCCCAGAGCGCTCGGTCTGTCCCAAGGCTGCACATAGACGGCTGTCAACGCACGATGTGTCTCGTTGCTGGCACGACGGCGAGCCAAACAGTCGATCTAACGAGAAATGGCTCGAGAAGGAACTGGTTCGAAACAGGCGGCCGCAAGTTCAGGGACGCAAGACGTGAGACGGTATAGCATTGACACATACCACAAGAGACACACACAAAGTGTATCAGTTATAGGCGCTGACGGCTTTCCTGCAACTATATATACTGAGTGGAGACGCATCTTCGTAGCACTTACGCTCACGACAACACACGCAGGCGAAAGTCGGGGACACGCCGCGCGCGTGGCGTGCTTTTCACTGCGCTTTTGGGCGGTCCGAGAGCTGCCTCGTCTAGGACGGCCGGTGTCGCGGTGAAGATCGTGCGGGTGCGTGCGCACGTCGACGAAGCGAGAACATTCCCTCGAAAAGGCAACCAAGTGCTCGCCACTGCCTCCGCGGTGCCGACGGACGCTGTTTGGAACAACTCGCTCTGTCTACAGAGCAGCGGTGCCCCCGTGTCCGGCGAAGAGCATGGCAACCAAAGCCTTCACCGTAAAGTTTCTGTGGATTCCCTCCCACATTCGTATACGCTGGCAACGAAAAAAAGCTGATGTCTCTTGCATACGCAGCGCTTTATCATCCTCCCAAATTCAAGGCCCCAAAGAGCAATCGAGTTTTTAAAAATCTGACATTCGAAACCACTTTGAGTCACTTTGGGTTCCACCCTATGCATGTGCCCTGCGTAACCAAGAGATTTCGTCAAGAGGAAACGTCACTCCTATATTGAATAAGGACAGGATCTGCTAGTACACCACCATGGTTATTTAAGACGGGGCGCTTCAGTTCTTCGAACTATACAGCATGCGACGATCGACAGTAGACATTGAACACTTTCTGTGGTCGTGCCCGAAATTCCAAGACGAAAGGGGCGCTCTCCTGGAAAATCTGCGAGAAAAGGACTTTCCGCATGCGTGCCTGCAACAACTTGTGTTCCCCGAAGGATCAGTTATAGCCCGCAAAGCTGGTTCCCCTCTCCTTATCGCATTCTTAAGGGAGACTGGTCTGATGGTCATGTGGTGAAACACCGCAGTGATACCAAAGAGACGCTCGGGCGAAGCTATTGCTGGCTCTGGTTGCCGGCTAAACCCTCCTGTTGCTACAACTCACCCCAACCACCAGTAAATCTATACATTGCCCTTTCGACCATATGTCGACCATCACTGCACTGCACCAGCGTGACCAAGAAGCAGCAGACAAAAAAAAAAAAAAGGAAGAAGAAGAAACTGGACGTTTTGAAAGTTCGGTCCAACTCCAATATCTTTCAGTTAAGCACGTCGAGAGGGTATACTCCCTGCTTACTCATTTACGGCACCTCCAGAGTCGCGTTATATCAGTGCTTTTATATCTGTGCCGCAAACGTGCATGATAACACAAGGGTAGTGTAGCCTCTCGACTTCGCTGGCAGAAAGTTGTTGAAATTCGGCCAATCTTCTGAAAGTCATATATTTTTTTAATGCTACCTATCGAGTTACGATAGTACATTGCGATGAAGTTCGACAGATGGATAAATGGGCATTGTTGGAAATTCCTGGGTTTGTTTGCGGCGTAAGCGAGCGACAGCATACCGATACCACGGAGACGTGGCCTCCCGCGCGTGAGTCGTTTCGCGCATTTCGAAAAACGGCAAGCTGACATGCCCCAAACTTTGCAACGACGTCCACGAATATTCGCGTCGCCAGTGCGAAGGTATACGCGAACTGAGAAAGAGGTATGGGGACGGCGCCAGCGACGGCCAACACGGTGACATTGTGCACGTGCACATTACGTTTAAGCGACCGCATCCATAAACACGCCTGGACTCCATAGAGCCATCCATGTCGACTCTATACCGGACATTGGCGAGAGTGCAGAGGGCTGCACGGTACCTCGATGGGACTGGTCGCAGACGTCAGAAAACTGGAGCGGTATGCTTGATCGATCACGTTTTCTTTTTTCCCCTGAAATATCACGTTTAGCGTACCCTAACTGCACTGAGCCAGCAGGCAGAATGTCCGTGCTGCAATGAGGCGTCGCGTCAGGCGCCATATCAGGCAATAGTGAAAGTCTGCTTCTTCGAATGTGATCGACCTGATTAGGCCCGCCACTTGCTCAAATGGTGGTAGCATACATAACACGAAGAGTGGAGAAACTCTTCCTTAAAAAAAAAAAAAAACTTATTTGAGGAAGTTGGTTGTACTGCAGTGTGTGAAGCAGGCGTTTCAGAAGCGATTGTATACACCGCTGTGCCGTACCACCGGGTACGGAAACGCGCCCGGCCGTACTTTAACTCCCTCGGTCCTGCAATTCAGCAAATGAATGGCTTAGGATGAGTGATGCAGCATTAGCGATGAGGCGAAATGCGTTTCCGTACAAGATGTAGATGGCAGTGAAACACGCCGCTTGAATCTGCGCGATCGATCCGTGCAACTTCCGCATTTGTTAGAAGCTGCTGATATATGGTGCGTGTTCGTGCATCCAAAAGGCGCTTCTGTGCAACGGCAGCAGCTCTCTAGCGAGCGAGACCAAACGACACCGACTTCGGACGATGCAGACGACCAGGAAAGAGAACGCAGACCACCACGGATTGCAGGCCATCGCCGCCACGGTCGCATGCATCGCCGTCTTCGGCGGTGACGGGGTTGCCACCGGTCTAATTGCACGGTCGCAACGCGGCCGCGTCGCCTGTTCCGGTCACTGTGTATAATACGAGCCAGCCCCCAAAGCGACGTCCACAAAACGTGTCTTTTTTTCCAACCTTATCCTCCTTGCTCCGATCGGAATTCGTCGGTGGCCTCGCGAAGTCTCATCCTCGCCGCGGCCCGTGCCAAACAGGCGGGAAACGTATCGAGGCGATCGCTTTTTTCACAGGCGCGAGTCGTCGATGACGTACAGGCCGTCCGTCTCGCACAGCCAGGCATCGATTGAATACGCTCCCCACGACGCGCTTGGACGACTCCGAATACGGATGTGTATCTGCATCCATTAAACGTGCGACGTGGACGTCGAAAATAGAGAAGACGTCAAGAGGAGCGCCGCCAGCGGCGTTGCAGCCGTCGCGCCCCGACGTCGATGTTGCACGAGATGACACTGAAGGAAGATTGCTGGCATCTGACAGCGCACAAGGAAGAAAAGATTAAATTTACAAGAACAACGTACTACATTTCCTCACGATGCGGTCAAGTATGGGGATCACATCACGCCCATAGGAAGAACGAAGAAAAAGGCTGTTGACTTGTATGAGCTTCGCTGTATGCAAGCTCTCGATAAGAACTCAATGTTCTCCCGATAAGAACACGCGCAGGCGAGCGTCCGGTGAGGTGTGCGCATCTAAGAAGAAGTCCCCGTTGCGTGTGACGCAAATTCGAGATTCGTTTGGCGAACGTGTGACGAAGCTCGTGTACAGTGTGTCCCATGGTCACAGCTAGAAGTTAGCGCGGTGTTATGCTTTATAATAAATTACGAGCATCGATTACGGTCAGATTTCTCACACCAAGTATGGGCAACTATGGAACAAGCACGATAGTGGTTGTTGTTGTCATCGCCGTCGTCATTGTTGTACTCGCATGCAGTTTGCAAACTCATCGGGTACTACCAAATCACTCTAGACTCAAAAAACCTGCTTGTCTAGATAACGAGCAAACGGGCCCAAATCACAGGCCTTGGCCTCACAGACACCGAGTGTTGCGGCCCATCCCGGCGAACCGCTTCTCCACGCGCGCAGTTGCTTGCAGGCGGCTTCGGGAAGCAAGCGCCCGAAACATATAGCAACCAAATGATAGAGCCTCTCGCGCACACATACGAGCGACCCAGCGCGGCTGCGTACGAGCAGCATCGCCGAGACCTCCGATGCCCTCGGGAATGACGTAACTTCTCGGACCCCTCAGTTGCACACGCACTCCCGTGCCAGCGCGCGCGGGCGCGCTCCCCAAATCGCTCGCTATCAGTGGCCGCCGCAATAAGCAATAATCGTATTCGCTCGTTTTGCCGACGCGTATACCGTCCATTGTGAAGAGAAGCTAAACACACTGCGCGCAGAGCAGCGGCTGGGTCCAGAACCGCTTCTATGCGTTGCGTCCGCGCTGCTCGCGGAGGCTCGGAGAGGGAATCGAACTCTCGGCCTCACGCACCGGGACATCGCTAGTTTCACAAGGTCCAAGGAAGACGCGCAACGAGGGGTGTTTAGGCCAGACCGCGTAGCCAGGAAGGACTGAGTAACACTC
The DNA here is from genome assembly GCF_023375885.2 of Dermacentor andersoni. Lineage (NCBI taxonomy): Eukaryota > Metazoa > Arthropoda > Arachnida > Ixodida > Ixodidae > Dermacentor > Dermacentor andersoni. The sequence goes on from NC_092816.1 coordinate 85,072,945, forward strand.
GAGTCTCCTCGCGGAATGAGCTTCTTTTGATGAAGCCTGAAAGTATGCGCCGAGTGGCACGCCATTACGTTACACGTCGGCACTGCTATACAGTGTGCAGTCTTATTGTACTGGCCTACAGCGCGTTGTGCTTATATGACTGCATTTCTGCAGCCCATCTATACTATAGCCCACGTAGTCAACGGCGGCAAAACGGGCCAATCGGGTGGTCTGAGCGGGCAATCCGCCCCGGGCCCCGTAGACGATGACGGCGGGGACGGTGGAGGCGCTCCTTCTTCTTGCGACGTCCCGAAGACGCCACGCGAGGTCAACAGCCCCAGCGGAGCACGCCCCTCGCCCGACGACGAGGAACGTGCATACACAGCAGAGGGGCGAAGATTGCCTTTGCAAGAACGAGCTGAAGGCATGCGCGGGAGGCTCGGAAGAAGAAAAAAGAAAACGGTTAGGTGGGGCACAAACACATCAGCGGAGGGGAAGTGACTACAGGAGTGCCCCGTTGCACGAGTTGGAGGCCTTCGAAGGAAGAGGGGGGGGGGGGGGGGGGCAGTGATTCTAATTGGCCCCCGTAGGTGGCGCCTTGCACGAGGCGGCAGGTATACGCGCTCCATCTTCTCTTCGAGGGGTAGTTCCGTGCATTGAGGGATTGCGTACGTGGCCACGGCTGATTCAATCAAGCGGGGCGCCGGAAGGTATACGGTTTTCATTTGGCGAGAGAGCCGTGCCTTGTGCTCTCGTTTCGAGGACGCCGGTGTCTGTGCCCTACGCAAGCTTGTGTCCTGGCTGCGTGATTGTGCGTATATCCAGGAACACTAATGACGCGTATAGAGACACTCGACGAGCATGCGGAACATAACTCAAATGGTGCGACTCTTTCCGAAGCTTTTACTGTAGCCAGATTCCGGGGCGTGACTATACAAGAGTCGGGTATCGATCAATCAATCAATCCATCGGGACAACCGTTCAAATAATCAAGTTATTAGTAAACTTCCTCCTCTGAACATATCGCCGCATTCATCCGGTGTTCATGTTCCTCGAGTCCCAAGAGCCTTCGTCGCCTTTATTTTGTTCTCGACGTCGTCCGCTCACTCACGAAAAAGTGCATACGTTTAGTGATGACGCAAGACCTCGCACTCGCGAAATTGCATTTCTTGTCGCTCAACGGCAGCGGCTGTAGAGCGTTCGTTCAGCGGTGCATGCAACCTAGGAATCAGCGGGTTCGGGGCCCAACAGCTCGAAGACTGGCCACGCGACGTGCAACGCACCCCTCCCACCTCCCTTAGTCCAGCGAGCGCGCAAGTACCCCTCGGTCACTCGGCGCGGCCTCGTGCTTTCTGCGCGCGTCCGCACATAGGCCGGGGGCCCTTCTGCTCCGGCTCTTTCTTTCAATGCCGTGCCTCTGTTCTCTTCCGTCCACATGAAAGAAGGGAGTGGAGGCCAGAGGGGGAGGCAGGGATATGAGGTACTTGAAGATGTGCGAACGCACGCACGCACGCGCACACACATACGTACCTACACACTCGTGCAAACGCGACCCAGGGATACGTACGTAGACTGGACGATGCAAACAGGCACTCGCATGCACGACGTGTCTGTGTCTGTGCGTATGTGTGCGTGTGTGTGTACGGACGCGCACTTCCGGGTTGGGCGATTACGTCAGGCACGCGCGGCGCACGCTCCACTCTCTCTCACCATTTCTCTCTCTCTCTCTCTCTCTCTCTCTCTAGACCATGTAGTACGACAAGAAGCCTCTTCCCCTTCTGCAGTCATTTTCTGACCTCGAAATTGGCCCCGTCTGGACTCTCGTTCGCTTGTTTCGACGAAACAAGAAAAGCGGGACAAAAACAACAAAATGTGCCTGTCCGGGGGAAAAGGGGCACAGGTAGAGGATGCCAGCGTCCGCTGCTGTGTCAAAACGAATGATTACGACAACGTTTCGCCTGTCATCCCACCTCCTGTACCGTCGCTCCTCCGAGCGCTGTGTCCCACCGCGCCGACATTTTCAGTCATCCCCTTCCCATTTTCTTTCATGCGCCGCATGCCGGCGCTCCTCTGAATCAGCGGGCCAGCTCGCTCCTCATGCGTCGGGGTTCGTCTAATGGCTGCAGAAGAATTTGGAGCTCTTTCGATATTCAACGGCGCTGGCTTCCATTTCCATGTATTGCAAGCGGAAGTAGGGGCTTTATAGATTGCGTGCATCACGAAGCCCTCGCTTGCTTTGAGGTATAGTTGATTGCATGGGGCCGCGGATTCAGGTCCTTGGGTTTCGATGCTCCGCGACGTGCATGCATACAGCGCACGTGCTGTTCGTGCACGTTTTACGACCACTGGCTGTAACTATAGTGTGTCCTGCGCTGAGAGAGCGTGACAATAAATTGCGATGCTTCGGTGCCAGATGAAACGTTCGATTAATATATGCATATACGTGCGTACTTCGGACTCACTATACGGTATTTTTTGTCCCGGTCGTCTTACGGAACGAAGTCTCGACCAGGTTTTCATCGCCAAAACGGCGAACCGCAGCAATTCAAGATATACTTGTACAAGCAACCATCACGCATGCACGCACACACGCTTGTCCCACGTTTTACGCAGATCTCGTGAGGTGAGGCAAGCTGGCATCAGCCTCAGCCGGTATAGATATATAGGGTGACAGCGCATCGCCGTGCGCAGCTGTTTTAGCTAACCGCTGAGTTGTCCGTGGCGCTTGTCCTGTTGCGTGCAAATACGCATGTCGCATACGCTCCCGCAGGTCTTGCAACTCCATATCGGTCGATTCCCATTAGGATTTGCACTGAATATCTGTGAAAGCTGATATATCCTTTGGGACTAGACCGAAGTATATGGGAGTGAACGTGAGAGATTCCTCGCAAGAATGATTAACACGAACAACACTGATTAAAATCAGGCCACGGAGACCATGCATGCATCTCGAGCTGACGGGTATAGATCGCTCGACGTACACTAGAGCAACAAGGCAAGATGTACAATGGCGACAAGAAATGAAAAAGGGCCCGTAACACCACTTTCGCATTCTTCCGACCGTTGTCCTCTGCGCGATTGTGGTTTAGTTGCTGTACGGATACTATACGCCACCGAAGAAAACTGAAACTTCAACAGAGAGATGTCATGCACCGAAATAAGACTAAGCGCGTAACGGGGCGCGTAAACAGACGCGTAAACACGCGCTATATGCTGAATAAATGATCTGTAACGCGTATTAAATGTCCTATGGTCCTTTCAAGTTCATTCATTGTCGCTGGTCCTATACGACGGTGGTCACTCTGGGGTCATAAACGGACATTTGCCGCTTAACACGTTGTCTCCACAAGTGTAGCTCGGAAAGCGTGGCCAACGTGAGCCCAGTGTAGCACCAACGTGGCCTAATGTACGGCACGTGTGGTACACAACACTGGACGTGAAATGACCCTGGTTACTGTGCCGATATACAAAGTGTTCGTCAGATCGTCGAAGCTAGGCAGAACTGGAATGGGACAAGACCTCATAAAGGGGGAGGGGGGGGGGAAAGCCACCTTGGAACACCGAGCGCTGACGGCTTTCTCTCAGCCACCGAATATGCAGCTGAGGTGTCGGACTCGAGCGAGACAATTGGAATGCCAGCGTCAGGTAGGTGCCCACCCTGCGGTCTATCTATAACTGCCACCTTACAGCAAGCACTCTATTTTGATCGCTGTGCTCTGGAGCTCCCGTTTTCATAGACACGCGGTCTCACTCAGCAACGATCGTATACACTTACGAACACCCACTTGCATCCGAGCTTTATTTCTTTTGTTTCGTTCTTTTTTTTTCTTTATTGCGGCACACGTACAGCGCATGCGCCTTGTATGCAGAGTTGCGCCGCGCCACCTCGCTAAACACGAATGCACGCAAGTCGGCAGAGACGACCTCTTAAGGACTCGCAGAGACAATGGAGCGGAATTATGCGAGGACCGTAGGTTATTTCGACTCTGTATACGGTTGTGTACGGCGCGTTTTCTTTTTCTTTTTCGCCCAGCGGGGAGCACGGGCGCGCGCCCGCTAATCTAACCCACATCGTCGTCCATGCGTGCGCCGCGCCATCTCCTCCCTGCGGCGTCGACGACGCCGGCAGCTACGAGAGCGGCAGGCAGCAACAAGCGCAGTAACAACTACATACGAACCCACCTCCACTATGCAGCTGGGGGCCGCTGTGCGCCGGAGTCGTCGGTGCATGACTGCAGACCCCAAAATGAGCAACAAGAAGGGGGAAAGGGAGGAGGGGGATTGAAGTCACTGTTGCAAAACTCCAGCTGTATGTATATACACGGCTACGACGGTCTACGCGGCTGCGTGTCGCCCTTGGAACTTGTCCTTCTCCTTTCTTCGACCCCCCCCCCCCCCCCCCCACAGCTCAGTGACGGCTCGCCACTATGGTTTAATTCGGCCAGTAGCCGAATGAGGAAGCAGGACGCATTACTTCCGTAAGAACGCTTAAAGACACAAGCTGTATACAGGTTACGCGAATGCGCGGCGCCTTAGACCGACGGTGGCGGGTAGCCAGCACTTGATATGTATAAAGTAAAAAAGCGTGCGAATAGAACAGAGTACAAATGAACAAGAAAGCAAATTATTTCACGCGCAGTTTCGCGTCGTAACTGCGCGGAAGTTTGATGCTATACGCGCCCGGAAAAGAAGAAGAAGAAAAAAAAGAAAAGAAGCCACGCCATGCGTGCGGCATTACCACGGAAGTTACGCAAGCGTGATTAGTTCGCATCAAACTTAGTTCGCATCAAATCTTCGCGTCTACGACGCGAAGATTTGATGCGAGTATCGCATAGACAATGAGCTCGCTAAGTGCGCTAAAGAATTTATTCGGGGTGGGGGGGGGGGTGGGGGGGGGGGGCAGTGCATTCCAGTTTTTTAAGAAATCTGCCGAGCCGCGCTAAGGCTTAATATTCTGATTCTAACGTCTTCTTACAGAATAGCATCAATAAGAAATGTTACATGGGGATGACTAACGCGCTTAATCCTCCCTCGGTAGAATATAGTTACGACGCGAGTGATATATTCGTATCCAGCCTGTAAGCATCAAAGGTCATGTTTCAGCGCAAACTACACACTATACGCTATGTACCAGCGTTGCCAATGTGAAAGCTTGCACCCGCAAGGACTAGTCCGGTACTTAATGCGCTTAACGAACTTCCCGGCGGTCCCCGTGATTATGCGCACACCATGACAAAAAACACGTAGGACTACAGCCCAGTAATCTAGCAGTCGTTTTTTCGTCTCTCCATGCGTCTTCTCTTGGTAGACCCACGCTGACCTTATAGCCTCTGTTGCCCGCCCGTTCTCACGTAAACGGGCAAAACGTGTAAAGAAAAGACAGGAAAGGAAATGGAAGCCAACGGCGCACTTGTGCATGCCTACGCAAATGCACGGAAGGCGCCGTGAGAGACGCGTTCGCTATCGTTTCGGCTTCGTTAAGCTCGCTGCCGCGACAATGAGCCCGAAAGCGAAAGGGAGGCCGCCTTGGCTATACCACGCACAACGAGCGCGAGGACATTCGGGTCTCGTCGTCGGAGCAGTGCAACAACAGGGCGGCACTTCACGGACGCACGCACACACGTGTATAGTGCACGGTCCCGCGAAGCGCCCAGCCGGAAACGGTTCATTACGGCGACAATTAAGGACGCGCAAACCCCTCGCGCCGCCGCCCTATACCCTCTGCACTTTGACACCCTCGCCCTCCTTCACACACTTCCACTGCTCGTGTCCGACCCCCCTCCCCGCCCCCTTGCTGGGTACAACGAACCTCCCGCTATTGCGGACAGCTCGCTCACGGTTATTCACTTTGTGTGCTCTACTTTTCATTGTGAACCCGCCGAGAGAGGTCGTACTAATAAGTTTCGCACGTTTCGCGTAGTGCCTTGTGTGCGCTGCGTTGTGGCGGCTCATTACAGGACGTTCACGCGGCAGACAAATCTAACTGCGGGAGAATTAATGAAAACAGTGAGTATTTGTCGCGACTGGTTAGCAAGCGGGTCGACAAAGAAACTTCTTGGTTCTGCGTTTAGCCGTCTAGAAGAAGCAGAAAATGACACGAGGCGCAAGGTGAGATAGATAGATAGATAGATAGATAGATAGATAGATAGATAGATAGATAGATAGATAGATAGATAGATAGATAGATAGATAGATAGATAGATAGATAGATAGATAGATAGATAGATAGATAGATAGATAGATAGATAGATAGACTTTAATAGAAACTGGACAGATTTGTCTGGAGGCGCGCCTAGCTACACTCTTACAAAAGTTTACATCCTTTAGGGCTCTTCTTCCCCGCAACAATAGTCATCTGTCTTGCCCGCATTTCCTTTCTTTAACGCTCCGAACCCGGTACTCCCAAGACTCGAACGGCTCGCGCGTTATCAGCGTGTCGCAGCATTCTCGACAGGAACGTAGCGAGCGCCAAGTTTTCAAGAAAGGAAACGCAAGCAAGGCAGATGACGATTATTGTTTTGGGAAAAGGTACGACCCAAAGGGTGTAAACGTTTTAAAGAGTGTAGCATGATACTCCAAGATGAAAACTACTAGAAAGGAAATGATACGCATAAGACACCTCAGAGAACACAACGTGTACAAAATACATCACAATGTATACTATATATACAATAATTGAAGTGTCTCATTGAAACCAGTTTTATCACAGAAAGCTCAATGACGTACTTCTTCCTGTCTATAGGGTGTTTCTGACAGAGGACATATCTATAGCCTAAATCACCGCTTGCCCCCGCCCCGCCCCTTCTCATTTATTAACTCTCTTTTATGCGTTGCATATTGCAATCACTCAGTTCAGCCCTTGGGCGCGGCCGGGCAGCCACCATTGACCTTTAGCGCAACCACGTGACGTGACGTCACGACAGCCGGAGGAAAAGCTGGGCCCCAACACAATATGCAACGCATTCTTGGCTTAACCAAGCTAAGCCTGGCCATTCTTGCAGGAAGTTTTATCGCACTTCTCTAGCGGTGTAGTGCTGGCAATTGGTTATGGTAAAAACGGCCGGGGAGGTAACACAGCATAGGAGTGTTCGTCTGCGAAGCTACATCCATGTAAGAGTGTTGTGAGGCGCCATAATTCTCTGAGCGCCTTCGTGGGCCCCGCTACATACAGCGGAGGCCACCGTCGTCGTTCCGCTGACCCTAACGAGGCGCCTAAATCGAGTGGGAAGGGAGTCAATCACGAATTCCCATTAATTCCCGAGCTAATTTCCCGCTCGATGTTTAGTTACCAGCGCACGGGCGGTCACTTCCACTGCTGCCGGCTTATACAGCAGATTGCATGCTGGACGCTTCGCTTCTTCACCGCTTCGGCAAATGACAACAAAGTAATAACGACAAATCATCATTCTGCTCGACAGTCAGCTAACGCAGCCACGTAAGCGTCTAATACTTTCAAAACTGCTTATTCGCTTTGCGGGCTTGTGTTTTCCACATTTATACATGCTGCCATGGTGCGGTCAATGAAACTTCAGCTTCGGGCCAGAATTGCTCGTGTACTTTGCGACGTTTTGTCTTTGTCGTTTAGCGTATTGCTAGCGTGTTTGTCACACTGACAGGGGTCGTTGTTCTTCTACTACCATGAGAATGCGATATGGCTGCCCGTTGATGAGCATAATGATTATGACGATGACAACGATGCTCGTGACGGCTGCAATAGCGAAGGTAATGACGAAGACTGGGGTGGGGTATATAGTGTTCATGCTCCCGTCTTCCTCTTTCATTCTTTTCTTTCTCTGCATTTTTTTTTTTTGATACACGATAAAGAACTGGCGAAGACAATGCGACAACGAAACATTAAGCAGGGGTGTCTAGCCGCGATGAACTCGTGGCTTCGCCAGCTCTTGTCGTGCCCGAGGCCCGCAGGAATCGCATCAGCTGTAGCGAAAATGCCCGCGACAGCCGGCTGGTCGCAATTTCGACGTCGCTCGACGCGCGACGGTACGGTCAGCTCTTTTTTTTGCTCGAAAACTACAGGTCGCGGGGGTTCGCATCCACTAGGTTCCGCTCCTGTGAGCGCGTCTACCGTCTGCAGCGTGAATGCGTACGCAAAGACCAGAGGCTCGAGTACTATACTACGGCTAGTGCATACGCGAAGGGGGTGATGATGGTGGAGGGTGTGTTGTCGGTCGCACGGCGGAAGCAACGTCGTACGGTGCGGGTGGCGAGGTCAGAGGGCGAGCGCGTTTCCAAAAACGGCAGAGCCACCGTGTCGTGAGTGCGCCAGCACTTTCGCCGAACTCGTGTGCACAATGAACGACGTGGGAGAAGCTTGCGCGCGAGAATGGCGTTCACGCATGCATGCACGCACCTTTTTTGTTTTTTTCGCGGTGGCTACGTCACCTTTGCACTCGGTTGAAAACACCTCGAGCTGCAGACGGCGCGATGCCCACCATTGTGTCCCCCTTCTCTTTTGGGAAACAGCTTAAAAGAGCGTTCGCGCTACAGCTGTTGATTGTTGTCCGGCACGACGCATGAGCGGTAATGAAGGGAGCCGAGTCGAGACACATGACAGGGTCCAGGGAGAACAAGCGGGAACAGGAAAAGAGCAGACGACAGCGCAATCGGGTGTTTACTCCACTGCCAATACATTTAAATTTGGTGGAACGGCCGAGACCGAAGTGGCAGACGACTAAGTGCCCACTGTATAATGTTCAAAGAAAGTTGAGCTTGTTGGTAGGGGTTCATCGTGAAGGAAGGTAAGGCGTGCAGTTGAGCTGATAGTCGGCGTTTGTGTTGTCTGGCTCTCTTCTCTTGTGTCCGTGTCCGCACGCCTTGCCTTCTTTCACGTATAATGCCCCCCTTGTCTCCCAGATGCTGTCGCTGTTAATCGTCGCCTTGCTCCGCGCACAATGGCGGACGGCGCAGCTGGACATTACTCATAGCGGGGAGCAAAGGTGAACCAAAGTGAAATGGAACTGTAGAAGCGGGAGATACGGTTGCTCGGTCTGTTGCCAACGTCCTGAACACAGTACTCGACGTTGACCGACGATCGCGTCCTGTTGTCGAAACGTTGGCAATGGTCGTGCTTACCTGCGGTATACGTGGGCTTGTTCGCGTTCATTTCCACGTTCGTTCACCTCCGGTCTCTGACACGCTCGGACGTGACATGCTCAAGTTCGACGACCAGGAACGCTCACCGTTCGCTTACAGCGCGAGAATAGACACGTCGCAAAACGTGACGCGAGGGGAGAAAACGTGGAAGCTCTTGCACGATGTGGGTTCTGTCCTGCCTTCAGCGCGTTTAACACTTTCGCAAAATGTATTTTCGTATACATAAACCCGACGCGCAGAATAAAATAGCCTGTCACTATTTCCTAGGTCATACAGCAGTCGCAATGCACGCCTATAATAGATTAAGCATTTGCAAGATCACAGCGTTCATAAAGCCCTGCCTTGTACCGTTTCATTAGCGGTTAGCATTAGCATTAGAATAAACCACGTTACAGGGGCCATCTGTATGTATCAGATCAGTCATGTAATTAGGAGACAAAACAACGAACCACCGCCACGTTGTGGGTTGGCGTTCGAAACTCGCCTGTCCGCACTCATCGGTCTTTCGCTGCGTACACGGCACCTCGCACATACATAATTACGTCTCCAGAGGCACGGAGAACGCTCCGTGTACACAAGGTGGGTTGCGCGTGCCCTGCGCTTGACGCGTAGGCACGGCTGCTGCGAATTACGAACTGGGCCGGCGCTGACTACGTGCAGGCAAGCCTCTATGTGTATACGCTTTCGTTTGCCTACGGCAATGAGTAACACCGGCAGTCACCGTTTACACAGAGAAGCGGGCAGAGACGTGTCCGATGGCAGAAAGGCAGCATGCGCAAATACGATGCTGCAATGAAGAAAACTGAGGGCGGGTAAACGTATTCAGCGTTTATGAAGAGTTTTGAAGCCATCGCTTGATCTTGACTGCTCATTATCATCGGGCCGCGTTTTTGGACCCTTGAAAAGCCTCCTTTGTTCCAACGGCACGGAGATTGGGCGGTACCTTGCTTCTCGCACACTCCTGAGCTTCGGAAAGCGACAGGTCCCGACGAAAGAGCTCGTCAGAAAGTGGCTTCATAATTTTTTTGAACAAGACGTTGGTAAGAAAGAAAGAAACGGCAACGTTTTACCAAGGGCAGCAATAGGCAACAGAGCGATGTTGTTTTCCCGATTTCCCTCCAAAATCCCCGTAAGCAACCGAGTATTCTGTGGAAGAGGGTACAGCGTTTTCGCCCATGCCCTCTAGCTCTGCAATTAAGGTCGTCGCCTTGAAAAAAAAAATGAAAAAAAAAATCCTGAGCCACTTCGGACTAGGCGATTTCGAACACGTAGTGAGTTGCAAATGAATTCATGCAGGAAATGGTCTGCGTCTTCGTTTCATGCTCACACCGAACAGCCATTCTGGCGTGTGGTCTGGCATTCCTGCTTAGTCAATACAGAAGCGCAGCAAAAAAAAAAAGGGGGCTCGCGTGATCGCTTACGACACGTGAACCGCCGAAAACGGGAAGTGCGTGCGCTATATTGGCTGAGGATCGCACTGCAGTATTTCCGCAGAGCCACCGCGGTTACGTATACAGCCGCCTCTGTTGGAGCACGACACGGGAAAACAGGAGGAAAGAACATCGCGAAGCTTCGAAAAAGAAAAGGAAGTCGAGCGGACAGGAAAGAACGGCAGAAGAAGCCGCGCGCAACTGCACGCACTTAGACAATGGGGGCGTTATAAAACAATCGAAAATCTGGAGAGCGCAAGAAGAAAGAAAGGGGGGGGGTGGAATGCGCAATCTGCTCGCAACCCGTTCCGACCGAGTTTCCTTGGCGCGCAAAATAGGCGTGAGTCCGTCCGAACGCTCACGCATTCCTCGGTCCAGTCACTTCTTTAATCGCAATTATTTTGCTCGAATTTCCCTTCCCTGTTCGTGCTTCGTTTGCTTTTCCGTTAGGAATACTTCAAGCACTCTGTGAGTGGCCTCGATATACGGGTACCCGAACTCAACGAAACCAAGCAGAGGTATGCTGGCAGTGTGGCGGGAAAAAAAAGTGTGTGTATAGCTATATACCGCTTTCCGAATAGAGAAACAATAGGAAGAGGTTAGAAGGAGCACACGTAACCAAACTAAACAGGAACTGAAACAAAGACACGCTAGCGGGTCAGCGTCAGCCGCTGTCCCTTTCTTCTGTAGCCAGACGCTGCACCGTTTGCAGCCGAGTGCATATATGCATGCAACAGACACAGCTCAGTGATAGCAAAGGCGGAAGGGTGGACGGACGGGGAGGAGAAGGAAGCGCAAAAAGACACGAAAGCGTAACAGCGGGAGCTGAATATAGAGGGACGGACGCCTTTCGCAGCGGTGCATACGACCGGACGAATGCGGAGGGCTATACGCGCGCCGAGGTGGTGTCCCGGCGTTCCGCTGTGCGCCGTCCTGTACTTTGCATGCGGACAGTGTGGCTCGTGCACGCACTCGTGCAGGCGCGTACGCTGCTCGTATGTATATGCGCGAATGCGGTGGTGCGCGTAGGCGGATATGGTTTTGCATACGGTGAGGTCCGCGAGCTGGGAGACGAACGGTGGCAGAGAAGGGAGGGGGAGGAGGGGGGGGTGAAACCGGCAATCTGTGGCGGCTGCCTGGCGCAGCTGCTGAGCGTGCGTGCTGCAGTGGCTGACTGCGCGGGGTGTCGAGGGTGCGGGCGTGTTTATGATGGAATGCACGCAGCTTCGCAACGGTCGTGTTCTCTTACCGCTGTCGTTGTTGTTGTTATTGCAAAGTGCTTGATGAACTGGCACATACGCACGAGATGAATTGGCGGTACCTTAACAAGAGAAATCTATCGCCTACTGAATAACAATAGAAAAAAGAAGAAGACGGTCAACTGCTTAAATGACCATTATAGTAAACGACAATAAGTAAAAAAACATGACAATTGGCACAAAAGGCATCTAAAATGTCTCTTTTCCTTTGTCTTGTTTTTCTTCCTTAAATTTAAACGTATTTAAACATCTAACATATCTAAAATCTGGGTATCTAAAACAGCCAAAGAACATTGAAATATTATACAGTTCTATCTTAAACAGGAATTAGGTCACAGCGATACTGCTCCGCTTTAAAACAGCGCCGCCTCAAATCGAAACCATACGCGGCCACAGTACATATGCTGTCACCACGTCTGCGTAGACCTCCGTTCACGTCGCTTAATCTTGCCTACAATGTTTTGTCAGCATCATGCACTGCACTACCCGCACATGTTCTTTCCCAAGGTTCAAATACGGCAGTCTACACATTCATACGCGGTACATGAATTCATGAGACAGATTGCATCTGGAGAACTGGCCATAAACCAGCAGCCGAAAACCAAAGAAGAAGAAGAAACACGCTGTCGCCTAGCAACACACGATTGAGCATCGAAAGCTATAGTTCCGATTGGAAGGCGGCTCGAGCTGGCAATACACCGCTTTTCGCGCGATCGCACAAGGCCTCTTACGTTGCGCTCGTGTACTTCCACGACTCCCTTGCCGCGTGCGCGCTAGTCAGCGACATGGGAGTGTTCGCGCAGGAACGATTTCTCGGCTGTCACGGAGCCTGCGACTTGCTGACTTTGAGGAATGCTTATTGTGACATCGCGCGCGGAAAGCTACCACGCCGCTGCATTTACCTCGACGCCAGGAACGGGCGCAGGCAGTGTGCGAGATGCAGACGGGATATTACACACAACGAGGCGCCGTCCTATCTCGCCTTCGCCCGAGCTTCGTTTACTTTCCTTTCGGTCAAGGCCACGAGCGAGGCCCGCGGAAGATCAATCGTTGCATTCGATGCACATCGCCTTTCGGTCTCTGTGCGTTTACTTTTCGCGATCCCAGCGCGCGTCGAGCTATCGCAGAAGGAAAATTACCGGGCGCACGCAAGCACAGGGAGGCACATCTGCGCTTTCCTCGCAGAAGAAGCGAAAGTAAACAACAACAACGTGCCGCGCGCAAAGTACTTTCGTGAGATGGCGGCGCTTGTATGCCACAGGGCGTCGCGTTCGCTGCCTTGCGCGCCCGCACACGTGCACGTGGTACCAACTGGTGCAAACACAGGCGTTCGGTTGTGGACGAAACAATGTACGCAGAGCTATCGCAAGGAGCAACGATACGCACCATTCGGGTTCTTTTATACGTCCGTGCGGACATTAGCACTGGCACATCACGCACATATATAGGTATATGCACACACGTACGTGCACACATGTACAAAGAGAGAGGGCCGGTGCTTTCTAGCTGTTAAATTTCCTGCCCTCACGTGCTCACCAACACTGACACAGACACACACTGAAGACATAAACATGCCAACACATGCAAATTACACCTACTTTCTGTTTTTTTCTGCGCACACACACACACACACACACACACACACACACACACACACACACACACACACACACACACACACACACACACACACACACACACACACACACACACACACACACACACACACACACACACACACACACACACACACACACACACACACACACACACTATGGAACGCACAAGAGCGATCACGCGCAAGTGTGGAACAACTGAAGTGGCCGGGGGGGGGGGGGGGGGGCACAGGAAAGGGAGAAATGCACCAACTGCTGAGAATTGCATCGCGCTCGCCATCCTCTTCCTACCGGCAGCGTAACTTGCGCGGAGCAGCCGAGCAGCTCCGACGACGCCGTTGCTGCCCGACAAGGCATGCACTATACAACCAACGGCGGCGTGGAAGAAAAGAAAGGGTGAGATTGAGGTCAGGGATCGTGGTCGCCGTCACGCGAGCTTCGCGGCTAGCCAAGCGAGGAGCGAGAAAGACTTTCTCGTCGTCGTCGTCTTCGTCGTATCCGACGCGCGACAGCGCGCCTCCATCACAATGGCACGACGAGAGAGAGAGCGCGACGGCGAGGGAGGCTGCAGCCAAAGCCGCTGGACGCTCGTCCGGCGTGCACGCCTCTGGCTACTCGCCATGCGCGCCTCTTGGCACGTCGCGGTCAGGCCCTCTTATCGCGTCGGATCCGAAGACGTGTGCCGCTCACGCTCATCGCCGACTTCTACGAATATTACCAAGCGTTTTCCCTCCTTGGCTTCTCACGAGGCAAACAAACAAGCTGGAACGCTAGATCCTGCGTTTGTGCTGTATGTACGCGCGTACGGTTAAACACGGCGTCTTCCAGTTCTTTTATCCTTCTACAACTTTTCTATTCGCCCGTTCCTTTCGCCGAAGGTAAGATAACACAACAGACCCTTTTCTCATGATCAAGACAAATGGAATTAAATTTTCTCTTCCTTAGGAAGAAAACTCGAAGGGAAACCAATCATTTTTTTTTTTCCTAATTCAGGCAACCGAGTCCGCCATAAGAGGCTCTCGCGGAAGACCGTAATCGTTAACGAATTTGAGAAAATTCAGAGACGGAAGAAGATGACGCACGTAACCGCCGATCTAGCTGACGGCGAGGAACACGAATACAAGTGAAACACTGCGTAAATGGGCAAACAATCCTGTGTTCATATGTAAACCATTAAACGAGTCCATGACCCACAGTGCGCTGTTGCAGATGGGAAATGTACAATCCAGCGAGGGAATTCAATAATAATAATAATAATAATAATAATAATAATAATAATAATAATAAAGAGATAAAATTCGTTTATAAAATTTAAAGAAACACCAACAAGATCAAAAGTAAAGTAAATAAAAGCTAACGAAAGTTAAGTGTCCAGCATACAGCACGGAAAGAGAGAGAGAGAGAGAGACAATATGAAAGTAAAAAGGTAAGGAGATTGAGCGGAAAACCGTCCGGAGGAAAATCTTAACGAAAATCTTAATCTAAATCACTGGCGCTTAGTATCTATCACAGGCCCACGCGGATCACATGTGTCAGTCGCCCAGGCCAGAACAAGTTATAACTTTCAAAGTTTCCCTGCGAATCATCCAGAAATAAACTGTAGAATGCAAGAGGAAGCACACGAAGCGCATTTCTCCGCCACGCTGCCTCTAAGACATGAACGAAATAAACAATTTAAGCCATATCACTCGATGCGTTGCTATACAGCAGAGGCCGTGAGCACCGTCGGAAGATCCCCCCCTCCCGCCCAACCTTAATCATTCGCTCTATTTCCCAGCGAAAGGTTGCATGGTTGTGTGTCGAGACATCGGTCGATAAAAACGACGATTTTCTATTGACAACAGTGCAGTCTAAGAACCGCGCTTTGGTTTATAAGTCGAAACGAAACCTAGTCTCTACGAGCAAGACAGCAGCCGTACGCTTCCATGGATGTGTGCCCACAGCAGGACGACGTGTAGAAGCAGCAAAGACCGGTCACGAGAAAGAAATCAGAATCCGGAGAAGCAACAAACGCACCAGAAAAAAAGAAAACAGTAGCAATAGGAAAGAAGTCTTGAGAAACCCTGGCTCTATATTTCAAGGTGACCGCAATCCGTGCCGAGAGCGTACATGCGAATAGCCACCGCCCCGGAATCATCGGCGAGCGGACAGCCATTCCTCGCCTTTTCACCGCGTTTCTGTACACATCGCCGTCTCTCTTTTAAAGTTTCTCTATTTTTGCTTCTCGCGATCCTAAGTGGGACATTCCTGGGTGTGTACCTCTCTGGCATTGCCGCGCTATCTTTTTCTTCGATCCTGCCTCCCTCCATCTTTCTTTTTTCTGTTCTTATATCCCCCCCTCTCTCCCACCCCCAGAAAAGATCAAGGGCGCTGTCCGAGGGCGACCTTCGAGGAAAGAAAGTTTTGGTGTCGGTGCAGACACGCGAGCCACCGGGCAACCTCGGGGAACCCAGCCGAGGCGGTGTAGATACGCACTTCTCCAAAGAAGTGTCACGCTGGGCCGCGTTTCTGTGTAGAGGAACGCGCACAGGGCGAGTAGCTTGGAGAGGCGACCGCATTTCGGTGCGAGACGACGCCCATGCACGGACGTGCGGACGACGATAACGGCCACCGTGCGAGCGTCGTCGAATACATCTCATTCACTACTGCATACACTGTGTATCGTACGAGTGCACGGGGAAGTGTGCGGTGTGCCTGTATATATATATATATATATATATATATATATATATATATATATATATATATATATATATATATATATATATATATATATATATATATATATATATATATATATATATATCGATGAAGCATAGAATTACACGATGTGTCAAAAACGTAGTTCAAGAAATAGAAATAGAAGCACGTAGGCAAAACAACATGACATTACTGCACGTTTCAGCCGGGGTCCGGCCGAAACGTCAGTAATGTCCTGTGATTTTTCCTACGTGCTTCTATTTCTTGAACTATATATATATATATATATATATATATATATATATATATATATATATAAGACGATATTAAAGAACGATACAAAAAATAAAGCTCGTGATATATTATATCAGTAGATGATATCAATACACGACTTGGAAGTGCAAGTGAGCACGGAGTGTGCAGTATACTCTGAGTGTTTTAATAGAACGGTTCATATTACCCGTCTAACTATTGGAAACGACGCAGCGAATAAAGTAACTTACTGTGACGGTGCACGTGTAAGAGTTTCCAGTGACAGCTGCGCGATGACGCAATCGATATACGAAGGTATGTTTCGGATATTTCTCACTAAAATCAAACCTGCTCTGCAGTCGACCTCGAAATATGCACACTCGTGCGAAGACCTGGAAACAAAGGAACGTGAGCGGTAATTTCAGAGGTTGAAGGTGGCGAGCCGACGCGTTGATCCCAGCAGCATCGCGGATACGTCGCCACTGCGCAGGCGCGGAGGGAGCCGGACGACTTTACTACGTCTGCACCGTCGGGAATGTGTGCCCTCACCAGAGACGGCCAGGCAGACAGCCATCCTCTGCCGCCACACATTCTTGCAGCCTGTGCCACCAAAGACGCAGATAGGCGTTCTTTAGCCCATATACATACATATATGCGGCCATCACTAAGTATAGAAATGAAAAAAGAATGAGAGAGAGAGAGAGAGAGAGAGAGAGACAGCGGTTAGGAGCTCCATTGAGGGGCTCTTGTCGGCGCCAGTCTTCCCCTCCAAAGGCGGGAGTCGAGACGTTGTACACCAAAAGATAGCGAACAGCAGCGTGGGTAATGTGTGTGGCACCAATCTGATGGTCTAGCGGCCTTTTGTTTATTGCCTCTTATTTCTTTTTTCATATGACTCGTCCACCTGTCATCTCTCGTTCTTCTTAAGGAACAAGTCTGATAAATTAAAAGGGGAACGGCGGCTTCGTCTTATCAGAGCTCCCCGACCCGATAGACAGCATATAGCTTGTACGTCGCTTCGCTTCGATTTATATCGGTGGGATCCGAAATCACTTTTCGGCACACGTTTGTATCCGTCTATGGCTCCGTCTGTGGCTATAGCTGCGCGCATGCGCGTGGCTGTACGTGTCCTTCCTTCTCCTCCTATGGAAGTCGCGGTTGCGCCAGAGAAAAAAAAAAGTCAACGTGAAGTCGGTGTTTGATCTGACTGATTGCAGAAATTCCTGCTTTGAACGGATTCGCTTTTATCTTCAGCTAAGCTCGCTAAAAGAAACGGTGGGGAAGGACTTCAGCAGTGCGTCTCCAATCTCAGACGCTCGACTTTAATATTGATAGGAGGCTGCGTAAAGCAGGTCACTTCTCCAAGGCGCCGCCGACTATGTGGCGCCTTATTGTTATGTTCGTTATTCAAATGCCGTCTTTAAAATTTTCCAAAACATGAGGAAGCGGTCAAACATAAACGCGAAGCCCGAGTAGCATAGGAGGACGGACCGTGTGTAATCCCCACGCCGGTATTAGCCTCAAGGGAGGGCAGCCAACCATTCCGAACTTAGCGGGACAGTTTCGACTTTTAAATGAATGTCCCTTGTGCCGACTTGACCCAACCGGGACAGCAAAATGTCCCGACTTTCGCTTTTTCTATAGCAATATAATAAATAGGTGAGATTTCGCTTTTTCTTTTATTATGCGTGGAAACTTGTTTACACACACTTCTTTTTCGTGTTCTATTTCATTGTTATGAAAAAGAAGGCGGCTTCGTTTTCGACGTAGTTCTAGTTCTGTTGTAGGCCCTAATCGTTCACAGTGCCTCTATCCGCATTGGTAGCCGTATTATTCAAGCCACTATACTATACCTTTTCTCTAGTAAATCGCGACATGGCAGTACTAAGATTTGATCAACATTGTAGCACGTACAGAGTGGAAGCGCATGGCACTGACCTAGTTAGTGAAATGGTCATCGCCTAGTTCATTAACTTTGCTTTGCATACTTCGTTATGATCATCATCATCAGTCTCGCGAAGGCCTCTCCTAGCGATCTCCAATTGCCCCTGTCTTGCTCCAGCTGACCCCAACTTGTGCCTGCGGATTCCCCCATTTCATCACACCGGCTACTCCTCTGCCGTTCTCGACTGCGCCTCCCTACTCTTGGCGCCCACTCTGTAACTCTAATAGACCACCGGTTATTTGCTCTACGCATTACATGTCCTCCCTAACACCATTTATTCCTCTTAATGTCAAGAACAATATGCATACCCCCGTTTGCCCTATAAACCACACCGTTACGTTACGGCCATCATTTTCCGTTCCAACCGTATACTCTTATGAAGAACCGCATAGACATTTAAACCTGTATGAGCATCGTCTTTCGTGGTCGGCGTCATGTTTGTTTTGTGCCTACAATGGGGATCTATATCTACATGAGTGCATCCTATACTCACTATTGGGCCCCTCACTGTCATGTTGACATTGGCAAACCTAAACAAAAAGCAAGCCCGGCGTTTCCCTCAGAGCAGTTCTCGAGACAGTATGTTCGTTATTCAACTGCTTCTTTAGCGCACGTGCACAACGAGGCCCTGCGGGCCCCTCAATTGCTTATTTGGATGCACAGGCCACGTCTGAGGCAACCCGTTGCGTATACATACGTAAACTGCTCGCTCACAAGATCCACACGGGGCAGGAAGTGTGAGCCGAACAGAGAATAGAAACACTCAGAAACTGGACCGACAGAGCAACACAAAACGAAACAAGACGTACATAAACCAACACCCGTCGCGACGAAGGCGCTGACCTCTCGTTCGCGGGCAAGCGGCCGGTTTCGGAGAAGCGTCCCATGCCAGGGCCTGGTTACGCAAGTCGCTTACCTCGTTAATAGCCAATCTTTCTTTTTCTCTCCCTCTCTCCACGTCTTCGAGACTAAACAACTTAACGAGACTGAAGCGTGCAGCCCTGGCGGCACGGCCGCGGGTATATAGACGGAAATATAGAAAGAAGAGCGCAAGGCGTGGCGAAGGAAAGTGGACAGTGTGCGTGAGTTCGACAGGAGGGCCGTAGTGGAGGGCAGCTCGCTCAAGCGAAAGCAAGTCTCAGGCCTCTGCGCAGCGCTGAGCTGGCTTGTTTTGCCTCAGGGGTGTCTGTTCGAGCCGAGAGTTCGAAGGACGGGCGTGTACATGTTAAAGCTAACTATAAGCAAACACGAGAGCTTACTATATAAGCAAACACTAGATCGGTCAGGTTCGGAGAGCGACCTAGAACTTTACACGAACTCTGTTTTCTATACATATATATATATATATATATATATATATATATATATATATATATATATATATATATATATATATATATATATATATATATATATATATATATATATATATATATATATATGTATATATAGCAACTGACAGCTATATGATCCGGACAACCGCCAGTTGCACTTCGCTCCTCGAAGATGCAAGACGTGTGTCAAGTGAGCACCTGAACGACACTTTGAAATGTGGTGAACGCGGTTTAAATCATGGATCCGGGACCTCAAAGAGGCGCAACGTAATGTTGACGCATTTCTCGCGCAGTTACCTCTAAATCGCAAGGAATATTTCGTTGTTGCCTCTTTCCACTCTTTCGGCCTTACCGTTGTAATATCCATATGTCCTGGCCGTCAAACGATGCAGCTGTGTCTATCTCTGTGAGCGCACAAAGTGATGACCGATGAGCATTCCCAGGCAACGGCCATCGCCTTCACGCCAAACACAACGCCATGACGTGCTGATCCAGTGTCCACCAATGGTATGGTATCTGCACGTAGCGAGTTGCTGGGGCATTAAGATCTCTGCACTGTGCAATCGAGTATGAACGCAGCGCTTACAAGCGTACCATGCAGCCGCATGCCGCAACATGTAAGCTGTTCCCGCCAGCCCTTCTAATCAGGGAACTTTCTCTAGAATGAAAGTCCCTTTCACATTGAGGTGAACATTCAGCGGATTTTCGGACTGGGCACTTATATGTCAATGTTTAAGCCGTACGCAAGCTCCCTGACCCGTGCAATTTCGCGATATGCTGTATGTGTACCGTGAAGACAGTTTAAGTCGCGCCGAGCTAACCGCTGTAACTCCTGCATGAGACGCATGGACCACCTTGTCGCGTTCAGCGCGATAAAAATGTTAATTTGACGCAGTCACGTAGCAACAAGCGAATCTGCGATTAATATGTTGTTTCTAAATTGGCCGTCAGGCCACGCACTTGACGACACAGATCGCGCTACCCCACGTGAGCACCTCAAGGTGGCTGAACCCGACCTAACCAAAGTCTTGCTGAATCCGACCACACACGTACGTGCACCACACAAATAGCGGATCTATGACGCGTGACGACTATTAGATACTGCTAGCCCCTCATTGTGAAAGCATCTTCCTGGATATAGGTACAAAGAAACAAAAGGTCCCACCGGACTACAACGCAAACCTACAAGAGTATAAAGTCTTGCGGTTGTGCACAACTTCACGGTCGACTAAACAGAGCAAAAACTCGGAGAAACGCGAGGTAAGAGTGCTCGCGAAGTTAACCTCTTCTCTCGCGTTTTTCGTTCGTATTGCGCTGTTTATTGAATCGACAGAAGCGAAAGAACCGAACGCCAAGCTGAGGCGCCACGTAGGAAACCAGTTTACGAGAAACATTCAATAAATACATCCAAATCCCGGACATCTATGCCTTCACGCTAAATTCAGAACGGCGCAGCGAAAGTGTGGCGCCTAACGTTGACGTCACGGGCGCTGACCCTCAACAAAGAATTCTCTCGAAAGCGAAGCCACTGCGCGAGCACTCAAGCATCTCGCGAAAGCTGATCGCGTCGAGAGAGAGAGAGAAAGTGCACAAGCACCCAGCTGGGAGTAAAGGGATCCTCCTGTGTGTCAGGGGTGACGCACAAAGAGGTAGAAACAAGCCGAGGGGGGGGCAGCCACTAAGATATATGGCGGGCGCACACTTGAGGCCCAGCCGGATGAAAGCGGCGCGGCTGGCATATATCTGCCTACCTGGTGTGCCGTATAACAATAGGCCACCCTGGACGGGCGGCGTCTTTGAGGAGAGGGCTGATGATTGCGGGCATGGCCGGCGCATCGAAGAAACACCATCCCCTTGGTGCGAGGCAAACAAATGCCGCAAAAAGTAACAAACAACTTTTCTCTTTTTATCGCGAAAGTGGGGGAACCACAACAAAGGAGCCGGCGCGCGTGCTCGCGCTTTGACTCCTTTTGCTTCTTGTTCTTTTTTTTTTTTTGCCCTCCTGTTTCTGTTTCTTCGGTATCATTCTTTTGTTCTTTGTTCGTTGCTTTGCCGACGAGCGCCGCTATATGGGTAGCCGTGTTAACTGTCACGTGGCTTTACGCTCCCGACGAGGGTTGTAAAGTTCGTAGCGGAACAATGGTGCTCGCCCCGTCCAACACCTGGGCGCCGTTCTTGCGGCCCCCCTGCGATTTCGTAAGTGTCGTCTGTTGTTCGGAGTAGCAGACGGCTTCCCGCTGCGGTGTCCTGTTGCTTCACCTGGCTTCTGTCTCGCCCGATCGCTTTGTTTTTGTTTTTCTCGTTTTCCCTCAGCTTTTCTATAAGTGCTTACCTACGCACGTAGAGCACATCAACGCCGCTGACTCGAAGCTCGCTTTCGTTTAACCTCGGTTGACACCTAGTGGAGAGCGCCAGGAGACGCCACCACGCGCTGTTGTTCGATGCCGCAATAAAGGTTAACGACGCCGCGCAGAGCGGCGTAAATCCGCTTTCTCCGAACGGCACTTCAGATGGTCAATGCCCCGTTTGTGTGAGGCGGGGCTCACATGCAGCTCGCTGGGAGAGAACTGAAGAGAACGTAAAGAATAGAAATTTGAATAACGGCTCTTGCGTTCTCTGGGATATAAAGAATAACAAAGAGACACTGTTTCTAAGCAACAATGCGTCCACCTTAAGCAGGCGATTGATGCTAATCGTGACTCATTGTCACAGCAGTGCAAGGACAGCAAAATAATGATAAATATTTCGTATGGGGAAGGCGCCGTGTTTTAATTACACAGAGGCCAGCATGTATAGCAGTTCGCGAAAAAAATCGTTATTGTCGAATTTAAAAAAAAAAAGCTTTTGGGGCTTTCGGCTCCCTCAATACGTACCATTCCCTTGCATTCAGCCTCTTGTAGCCGCGTACGCATTGTTTTATTATTATTATTATTATTATTATTATTATTATTATTATTATTATTATTATTATTATTATTATTATTATTATTATTATTCAACTGCGAATGCCGGATCTCCTTCAGAGGCAACTTAAGCATTTTCCACATATTAACTCATAACTCCCACCCTACACAGGACATACTATAACTCTATATGATGACAGATCCATGCCGTCAGTTTCGCTATCATCGTGTTGGCTACCTCACTTAGCTTAGCGCTTGTTCTTGTATGCGGTCTGTCGTTGCGTACGAACGAAATACGGGCCCGTGGAACTACGAAAATAGACGGTGAAAGGAAGCACGTGCTGTATACAAAGGACCAGAATTAACGACTGCTAAGAAAACGAAACGAAAATAACGGAGCACTCTGGCAAAGACCGGAAAGTGCCAGTAGCTCTTTGCCGGGGGGATCCTTTCACCCGCCACCGCCGCAGCCCACCGGACGTCCTGCCGCGTGGACACCCATGCGGCGACCCGCGGTCAAAGGCGACCGGACACGGTGTGCCGTGCACGTGACCCGTGGATTCTGGAGTGCTTAAATTCTAACACCGCCTGAGGTAAAACGGGAAAAAGTGGCCGCTGCTTCGTGGCGCAGGTTCATCAATGGAGATTTATTCACTTACTTATTTATCTATTCGAATGAAAGAAAACATAAACGGCAAAAGTCACCGAATTAACACAACATTATAACGATTGTGTAGAAAATGTTCGTAATGAGTCGTTCCACCTCGACACTCTACGTGGAAAACGGGAGAAATTAAATTTTCTGAAAAGAACAACAAAAAAATATTGTCCTGATTGAGAGTGTTCGTGTAGTGGCGTACAGCATATATCTCCATATAAGGGATAAAATATTGTTAATTATGTGCTGTATGTTGGAACTAGTAGTTAAGTGCAGTGCGCAAAGAAAATTTGCCGTACATGAAAGAAGGCTGTTAAATAACTAGGCGAGATGCATACCGGTCACGCTAACTTAATTGCCGCAGTGAAATACGAAGGGATATGGTTTGTTCTATGCGTACTACCTCGAGTTTTCAAATAAACTTTCCCTTAGCGTATTCAGCTATCATAATTGCACTACAACGCGCATTCCCTAATGCTTTCAGGCTCTTTGCGTATGTAGGGACGCCGCTTATTCTGATACGCGGACATCAGGAATTTTCGGCACCGCCCAGGCGCCGCTTCACGGGTTACGCACAGAGGAGCAATGACCCTATAATCTCCCGCGAGAAAAAAGAAAGGAAAAGAAATTACGAAGCCCGACCTGCACGTCTTCGTGCAGGTCGTCCGGCAAACCGTCAAGCCATGCCCAGGGACCGTGTAGGCGTTGGTCAAGATGGCGAACTTGTCAGCGCCCAGCCTGCGTCACATTCGAAGCCGTTCGAAAAGCTGTCAGTCGTCGCGAGAAGCCCGGTTCACTCTCCGAACAAACGCGCCATAACAGGTCGGCCTCCCACACCGTCGCAACGCGGCCCACGAAAGTTGTCGCTTCCTTGATTATGCTCGCTTTTTTTTTTCTTTTTCGTTCGACCGGGCACAAATCTCCGAACAAAAGAATGAAGGATGAAAGGACAAGCCTCGCGGCTACACATTCGCACGCCACCCGTTTCGTCATTCCCCGCGCACAGCCGAGACTCCGCGAGAGCGAGTGACCTGGTATGGCGCAAAGCGCACGCGTATGCAGTACCGTTCGTTTGTGTATACGGCGCCACGCGAGAAGGTACCAACAGACGCTCCAAGCACCGCGAGCAGAAGAGAGTTCGTGCTCGCCTGGTTTGTGCTCTTCAGGAGCTGCGCGCCTTGGGCGCGCTCCGCGATAGCGGGCGTTTCTTTCTTTCTTTCTTTCTTTCTTTCTTTCTTTCTTTCTTTCTTTCTTTCTTTCTTTCTGTCTCTCTTTCTTTCTTTCTTTCTTTTTTCTTTTCGGCGGCATACGCCAGTATTTCTTGCTCTTTTCGTTCATGACTGCACTTCGCAACGTCCCGTTTCAACGTCTCCATGGGAGCAGGCTCCCTCCCCAGGCCGTGGCGCGCATTCCTTCGCGTACGCGGTGGGAAGCGCGCCCGCCCTCACAGCAAAGATGACTAAAAACGCATAAAGTTTCTCATTTGTAAACGCCCACACCGCTTACCTTACTACGCTTAGGCGAAGAACATGGTCGCACGAACAAGATCGCAAACCGTAGAACGAAACCCTGTACGACTGCTTAGTGAAAGTGAACGCGCCCCGCGCTGTAGCGCTGTCAGCGGTACACGCGAGACCGCGCTGTGCAGACGAGGGCGCAGGCAGGCGTCGTCTGCCGCGTTGTCGTCTGCTCACGAGGTCGAGCGGAGAAAACAGGAAAACTAGAGAGCAGAAAAACAAAACACGCGCCTCGTTTGTAAGATGCAGACGTACAACGAAAGAGAAGAGAGACTACACCACGCCGTATGCACGTTCACTACACTAGCTGCCATCACGCCGCCCGCCCATTGCGCAAAAAGGAAGTCGCGTGGGGGAGGCATCCTTTCTATGCGCTTAATTTTTGTTTCCTAAACACGGGCCTCGCCAGCCATCTTCCCTGCTCTCCTTTATCTCGGAGCAGCGCTGTTTAATTCAGCGTTTCAGCGAGACGCCACGTCAGTGAAAGCGCCGCGCGCCAGTCGCGTTTCGCTTTCACTCCTCTGGGAAGACAAGAAACGCGAAGGAATGCCGAGAACAAAAAGACAGGCGAAGAGCAAGAACACGATGAAAAGAAAGCAAGAAAAGAAAGAGAGGGACAAGGCAAGTCTAAGTAGCTGACCTGCTTTCCTAGCCGCGACAGCGAGAAGCTCTCTCCCGCACATTAGAAAACCAAAGGGGCCTCCGGTATGCATAGAATGACACGGCGGCAAAAGGTCCGAACGTCCGCCCTCTGCGTGCCAAGGAAACGCTGACCCGACCCAGTGATCTTTTGCAAAAGGGCTTGAAGGTACAGAGAAACAAGACAGCGACAGGAAAACGCGTGCTTGAAAGGAACTAACAGTAGTTAGAAGGCATGCTGCCGAAACCGGGTGCAGCCGCTGCCGTAATCACTGTGCGTGCGTGGTTACAAAGCCAACGGCAGGCCGCATTCATCGCGCCTCGCAACTTTCTCCAGCGTCCCGTTGCCTGATCCGTCGAAAACGAACTCCACCTCCGCATTCGCCTTTAAATCGGTTTGCACACGTTGCGCGTGTATGTAAAACGAGTGCGCGTGTCCGTTTCTATTCTCGTCTTCTTCGGCTTTAGACAGAAGGTGAAGGCGGTTCGTTTCGTTTTTGTTCTGTCTCTGTTGTTTCAGCGCCTTGTTTCGCGGCAGTCCTTGCGTTTCTGCAGGCTTAGGAAGTTGCTAATAACGGAAACGAGGAAAATGCTGGCGTCGCATGCCTAAACCTGGGGAAATCAAGATGAGCGACAACTGCGAATATATATATATATATATATATATATATATATATATATATATATATATATATATATATATATATATATATATATATATATATATATATGTACAGCTACATAGGGCGCCTTTTCGAACAGAAAGTGTCTAGAGATGCACGCAACTGGAGTACCGAAGAAGTGGTTAATAGGGAATGACACTGTCGAATGGTTCCCTCTTTCCTGTTTTGATTGGCTCGGCGAGGGGTCTCTTGCTTTCGACTGGCTCAAAAGAGGAAGCGACGACGGAAGTTTATAAGGGGCGTGTTTTGACAGCTCCCGATATAGCAGCCAGGGAAGAGCTTAGCAATTTAATGTGTTTATTTATTCAGTGGCTACCATTACCGTAATACTTATCTACTGCTTTAAAGACAGTATACACGCAACTTGTGCTGCACACGGCATTTAAAATTAATTAATCCGATTCCGGTGCGTTACTTGCCGGAACCGCGATCTGATTACAAGGCACGATGTAGTTGTAGGAAATCCAGATTAATGTTGACCGCATGGGGTTGATTAACGTGTCTAGTCAGATTTAAATGCACGGACGTTTTTTTTTTTTTTTGTGTGTGTGTGTGTGTGTGTATTTAGAACCCACCAAATGCGACCTCCTCGTCGGGATCGAAACCATCAGCTCGAGTTAGCAACGGAGAGCCAAAGCCACCAAGGTATCACGGCGAGTCACACGGCCGGTGTTTTTTTAGCTCATCGACCGGGGCACAACGCGTAATACACCAAAACCTGCCTTAGTGGCACTTCTTATTTTGGTATTGTTCGTCTCGCGTACTGTGGTGACGTCACGGACGGGAAGAGAAAAAAGAAGAAGAACGCAGGAAGTGGAGACGAAGTACTACTTAACCAGACGCGCGCACATTGCCACATCACAGTTTGGTATGCAAACTACGTCCACGCTAAAACGATGGGCGCGTCGCGCCATGGAAGCAACGCGCAGCGCCTGTAAGTAGACTCTGCACACTACGTGCGTGTAATACGAGAAAGCAGCTGCTCGAGGGAAAGCGCGAAAGAGAGATTGCAAATAAGCGGGCGAGCCAGCTAGGAGCGCCTGCGGGGATGGAACAAAGCTGCGAAGGTGATAAACAACACTGACAGATTTCAAGCGCGGCAAAGGAGAGGAAAAAAAAAAAAAACGCATGGAAACGAGGTTGGCGTTAAGCAACACCCGTTGCGTCGCCGCCGAGCGCATGGCGTGAGTGCGATGATCGCTGCGATACCGCAGAAGCGCTCCTTGCTTTGTGGCCTTCCTCACCATTGGAGTTTTGTTTTTGTT
This sequence comes from Dermacentor andersoni, assembly GCF_023375885.2. Taxonomy (NCBI): domain Eukaryota; kingdom Metazoa; phylum Arthropoda; class Arachnida; order Ixodida; family Ixodidae; genus Dermacentor; species Dermacentor andersoni. The sequence continues at coordinate 85,100,236 of NC_092816.1, forward strand.
GCCGCGAATTTAATTTCGTCCCGCAATAATCGTCGCGCACTGATAAGAGGGTGTTGCCCGCTGCATAAATATCGAGTTTTATAACCTACGCTCAATCACACCAAATCCGCGCAGCGTAGCAAAGGCTACGGGGGTCGTGTCAGCCAATCTGTGACGGGAGCCGTCTGCCTTTTACGGTAAAGGGAGGAGAGAGAGAGAGAGAACAACTATAGTGGAAAGGGAGGAGGAGCTCGCCCAATGTACGCTACTAATCCCTTCCGTGAAGCTGCGATTCAGTCGCCGTCGCGCAAACGGCGATGAGAGACGGGACAGTTGCAGCAGCCCCCTTCTTCTGGTTCTCACTCACTTCTGATTGGCTAACGTGGCCCGTATCGTGGTCCATAGCTTTCTCTTCCCTGCACGGAATCGGCGAGACGGAATACAGCGAGCAGCGCGGGTGCGTATGCGGCAATGTGCACGTTGCAGTGTCGGAGATGGGTGCAGTGTGAGGAGAGGGGTGAGCTATAGTGGCTGATTGGCTGAACATTGTACCCTACGGCAATTTGACGTAGTCGTGCATTTGTGAAGGAGGCTTGCTTAAGAAGAAGCTTTAGCTCGGGCCGAACTCCGATGCCCCCTATTCAAATACACGTAAAACGCAGAAACGCTTTTCTGAGATTACCACTGGGGCGATTTTAACGAAGTTTGTTGCATTGGAGAGAGAAAGTTAAAGTCTAGTGACTGTTGGAAGCGGAATTTCGATTTAGGGCCTGAATTTTTTCAGTAGAACTTTTAAAAAATGTGTTTGAAAAAAAAAAATAGAAGCACGAAGTTTACAAATCGGAGCTCGGCACCTAGAACAGATATCTCAGTTCCATAAACTCCATCCATTAGAGCATCCAAAGCGGACAAAATTCATATGTCAATTGATATCTTACGTGATTTTGTTACATAGTTTACAAAGGTTTTACAAACGTTCTCTTCACAAATGAGTGGTCTATTTGAAAGCCATATATATCAATATTGTCCGCTTTAGATGGAATATCAGGTGCAGTTTACACAAATGTCATATCATTTTTCGTTGCTGAGCTATATACTTGATAGTTTCGTTCTCTGAAAATTTGCGATTTTCGTCAACCTTTGTTGAAAAATTGACGACTATATCAAAAACTCACAACCTACAATCACAAGCTTTTTTTCAGCTTTTTCTTTTAAATGTAACAAACCTCATCAAGTTTGGTGCACTGGTTGCCGAGAAGACCTATTTCTCCTTTGCCCCTGTATTTGTATAGGACGCCCAGAGCTAAATCTTCCTCTTAACTAGGGACTGATTTCTTTACTAGATGAGAAAGAGCGTGAGCTAGCGCATAATCGAGTAAAGTAACCCTCTGACTCGCTAGTGCACTCACTCGAGCATACTTAGGGAAATGAATTGTTCAACACGCAAGCATTGTTACGTATAGTGCGAACCTACAGCAAAACTAAGTATCAACTCTCGTTCGATTGGCAGACACTCATAAAGTGGAGCTTGCCGTTCCAGAAAAACAGGAAACGGGGGGGGGGGGGGGGGGGCATACTGTGTAGTCGATGTGTTTTGCCCGTACCCAACTGTGGAAGCGGAGGTTTGCGGCTAACAAAGAACCGAGCAAGGAAACTATAAGGAGACCGCGTGTCAATCGATCGAAATCGATATTATAGGCACACCGTCAACAGAAAGAAAGCAGCATGCACATATTGAGTATCAAGCTATAAGGTAGATCACACTTTCGTTGCGATTAAATTTGATTATAACACTTAGCTATAAGCTTTAAGCCACCACGGCTGATAGTGGAGGTGAAATTCCTAGTCGTTTTCCAATTACGCACACAGCAGGACGACAATTAAGGGGGCTATACGGTCTGGCGAGTTACTGAAGCTTTAATTACACACATACGGAGAACACGCGCAGTAAGTATAAAGAAAAAAAAAAGAACACGAGCGAGAACCACACGACGGTAGCGAATATACAAACAGTGAAGCCGAACGAGAGGCCAATGTGAGCCACATTATACGACCGCGTGCGCAGGAGGGGTGGGGGGGGGGGGGGGGTCAAATGCCACTCGCGCAACAACAGGTTCGCTGCTCATTCGCATTCACGTCAGTGCAAGGATGAAACAAAAGCCGAGAGACGGTGATTCAACAGTGCACAGTTATGCCGCACTCGCCGGACCAACGGAAGACTGCGAAGGAAAAGCGGAGGACGCCACGGAGACAGAGGGGATGGGTCGCCTCGCAACTTTGTGGATAGCCCGGCCATAAAACAAGAGGTGAAGCACTCGCAAATGGACGATCGCTACGGGAGAGCCGAGACCAAGACCGAGACCGCATCGCTCGCTGTACAAGCTCGACGGCTGATCGAGACAAGCGAAACTGGACGTATATAATGATACAGAAAGCGGAGACGGCTATCTTCCTCCCGAATACTCCGGAGAACGGTGCAGTGTGGTGGCGAATGACTGGACCGTGCTTTAGTATTAGGTTATACCATTGGCTGTACGCTCGTAGATTCGCTCTCGCGTGTAAGATGTGGTCTGTGGTATATTATAGTGATGCATGCACGGTGGGGCGATCGCGTTGAGGGACGTTGACCAGTTGTCGCAGTGTCCGGATAGCGGGAACTGCGCGAGTCGCCGGCGATAACGACTTAGCGATTGGGAGAATGATTCTTGCGAGTTTAGGCGCTGATTAGCTTTAGGCATGCTCGAGTTTAAGAATACACATCGCGAAAATTGTCGGCGCTCGCGCGCTGGCCGACATTGTATACTCGCCATATCTGGACAATGTATTGCGAGTACATAGGCTACATACTCACTAACGTCGGGCCAATACATCCGCCGACAACACTTTCACCTATTGGCCGATATATTGCGACGATGTACTGTACGCGACATACCACCGGCCAATATTACCTCATTAGAAAGGCCTGTATGTTACGTCTATTATACACGCCAACACTGCTGCATTAAGACGCGAATACTATTATACCATCATAGCAAGATATACAGCAGCGCGTTTAGATGTTGCAATACGTTAAAACGTACTGGCCATACGACAGAAGATGCACGCGCTGCACGGTATTTCGCGAGGCAATATGTAAGAGCCCCGTCGAGCGACCGTATACGGGAAAGGAGGGGAAGGAATCGCTCCCATCCGAAGACACCTGCCGCGAAGGCCGCTTCTCCTGCCGCCGGGGCAGCGAAGAACCGCGGCCTGCTGCAGTTCGGTGCGCTCGTACATGCGTGCACGCATTATACCACGCACGCACACACGCAGTATGTTCGTGCGTGCACGTATCGGCAGTGGTTGCCGAGCTGTACGTTCGCCCGTACTTCTTCGCGCATCGTTAGGTGGTGCCTCATGGCCGGCCCCGGCGGCCAGAGCAAGGGGAGTTGAGCAGCACGGACGTTCGAAACGAACATCGAAAGAGGTGCAAGGAAAAGATGTGGCGGGGGGGAGGGGGAGGTGAAGAAGGACGCGGCGCGCGCGCGAAATGAAGGGTCGACCGGGAGTCGAGATAACGAACTGGCCATTCCGGACCAGTCGGGCCTGTTCGTCCTCGGTATGCGGCGTGCACCTGGGAGTAAACGACGAGTATACGCGAGTCGGTCTCGGCTTGGTGCAAGCCATTTGCGCTCGGCTTGGCTTGCGAAGCCGCCGTGCCGAATGGCTGCCGTCGCACCTTTCGTGTAACTTTCGTTCGCGCTTCCTATCCGACGAAGCTCCGCGCGCCGTCGTACGTGGCTCCGATGGCGGTCTTGCTACACGGCGGGGTTGCCGGCCCGTAGCAGACTGGGCAGGCAACTGATGCGCCTGAGCGTCGCCTTCCGCGTCGCCGCGAATCGGGGTCTCCCGCAGAAATGTGAGCGGAATGCGCGGCATTTATTAGAGCAGTGTCCGCGATACCATCGGGAAAAAAAAAAAAAAAGAAAGACTGACCGTTCTGCACGCCCATTAGGAAACCCTCCATTTCCCAAGCTACTCAGACAGAAACTTAATTTTAAACAGTCTGTACAAACAACGGGTTCCTCATAAACGACTCTGCCTCGAGTTAGACTCCATCTTTATGTTATGTAGATTAATAGCCTGTAAGTGAGCAGAAGTCGTTAATGAGTGCCTTTACTTCAATGGAGCCTTCCTTCGGAGCGGATTTGTGCTTGGACACAGTTTACAGGCATTATACAACAAACCAAAGACGGTCATAATTCCAAAGATATTCTGCACACATCATGGGAAAAGGTCTGCAGACATTCTACATACTATCCGAATAAGTTTAGAGCATGCATCCGCGCACGCGCATTCATGGATTAAGGAGTCCCGATAGGAAACGAAGTTACACTATACAATTAGCCACTATCGCTAGGCTGAATGAAACGCGGCACATGTGACACTCCTTTTCTTGCGAAAGACCAGCGCATCGATTTTGCTGACGTCCATCTGGGAGTGGATCGTGCGACCAAACCTTAATATGCAGCGAACACGCGTGCGCAGTCAACCCGTGATGATCACAGTCGACAGAGGCCCAGATAATTGCGTCAATACATTCGAGCAACAACACAAGCAGCAACAGTGTGTGCATAACAAAGCTCATGCGGCGCTAATTTGCCGGTTAAGATTGCGAAGTTATAACTCCGCCTGCAGATGCCGCCGTTAACCACCAAGACCAGCGCCATCCCAGCTTCTCCCTTCCCCAACGGGCTGCCCCGTGGAGCGCCTTTTCCTCGAAGCGATAAGATCACTGATAAACAAATAATAGCCAAGGTTCGTACCTATTTTGTTCCTGTTTATCGTTCTCGCGGTTCGTGTCGTTTTTGTTTTGAGATTCGAAGTGACAGTTTTTATATATATATACGTATATATTCATCAGGCAGCCACACCGCCTCGCGATAGGGCATGTCGATCTGTTTCTCGGCAAAGCCCAGAGGCAGGAGCGCATGCGCGCAGACACACAGAGATAGACAGACAGACAGACAGACAGGAAGCGCGCTGTCCGTTCAATCTTCCTGCCTTTTTTTTTTCTTTCTTGTACCTTCCGCGCATAATTTGCGCGCCATGCTTCGAGTTTCAACTTTGTTTCCACGTCGGAGACCCGCGGGGGAAGGGGGGGGGGGGGGGGCGCTTTTTCTTCCGCCGCTCCGAAGATGAATCGAGCCGGTCGGCCTTCGCTGGCGGTGTGCTTCGTTCCGCTCTTCCTGAAGCGGCGCTAATCTGCATGTCGCGTTGCTCTTCCGCGTTCGGCAACGTTGCCTCACCTTCCGCTCGTCTCTGTTTTTTTCTCTATTCCTGCTGTTGTTCCTGTCATTGTTATTGTTCTTTTGAAACGTTGCTAGCTGTTACACTGAAACGTATGTCTTGTCTGTCCCGTCGCGAGCTACGCAGCAGTTCGGCGCGCGCCCGCGCGCCGAACTGCTGCGCTCAAAAGTGCATCGGCCCGAGTTTAGCGGGCCGGTTCACCGATAGGCACGGGAATACAGATGGACGGCGCATGCTCCAAGTGTTTTGGCGAGAGGCAACCAGTTTGGTTGGTGTATAGGAATCCTGACATTCGCCCCCCTCCCCTGCCCCCCTTCGTTAAACTGCAGAAGGCCAACGCCTTGGAGCGCATCATGGGGCGAGATTTGTTGCGCAATGAAGGCACTTGGGTTTATGTGCCTTCTCTGCTCCACTGAAAAAAAAAAAATAACAAAACTGCGCGAGTAGCACGAGCGTTTGGCGCTCCTTCAGTTCGTTTTCACTCAACTGAATGCCCGCTTCATTTTCTTTCGTTTCAGTTTAATCGTTAATTCCGCAGAATCGCTGCACACGCGGGCTGCCCGTTGTACTGCATATATATATACTTGGCAATTAGCATACGTGCACTCCTGAAAATATACACAGTGCTGCAGCTCTGAGTCACGAATCAACATGCCAGGATATTGGCTATAGGCTCACTTAACGATAAGGATATATGAGCATATACTGAGCTCTTGAGGGATGCTCAATACGTCAGTCACCAATCACGTGCCAGCAGGGCTGAGACCTTCAGCATTCATTAAAGTCACTTTCCGTTTTTTTTTTTTCAGGTCTTGCGGGCAGCAGCACTTTACAATACGATGAAAATTTGACACCTATCACTGTGGAACAAAATTTACCTGCTTTTCGTGCGCTAGAAATCGCCTAAGATTTGGAATACGTTTTGCGAAAAAGCTTTGCTTCTACAGAATGCACACCGACGGCGAGCCAGCGCTGTGCAAATCTCATGTATCAGCGCATGCAAACCCTTGCAGATGTTGGAGCTTCTCACTTGTTTCTCTCTCTCTCTCTCTCAAGATAATTTCAAAGCACGCACACGTAAACATCGACGCCCATGGATTACTCAATCCGCCACAAGTATTAATTTATCCCGCCAGAAACCTTGGCTTCGTGCATAATAATAGGCACCGTTTCGGGCTCGAAGATGCCACTCGCGATATGTTAGCGTGCAAGAAAATTCACCAACGCGCGTGTTCATTGAACACGTTAGGCTTCCAGGCGCAGTGCCGAGGTGTTTAGTGTATACCCGTCCACATAAATACAGCCGAGCTTGGCGCAGCACCTGGTATAATGCCTCGCAACCTCGTGCATCTGACGTTAATCTGTTGCAATCCGGAAAGCCGCCACGGTATACAGCAGGAGCACAGACACGGCGTACGCTCGGTAAAAACAAGGTGATGAAAGAACCGAAACACGGTCAGCAACGGCGTCCTACTTGATTTTGTGTTTTCTCTAGGCGGGAGCTGCTTCTTAATAAAGGAAAAAAAAGAAACCAAGCACCGGTAGCTTCGACTGGCCTGCCTCGGTAAAGAAAAAAAGGAAGCCCGTGGAAACTTATTCGCAACCTTTTCTCGGCGTACAGGGTATCCTGTGGAGTTTGCCGCAAGGTTACCGTTACGCAAAGGCTGATAAATGCAGCGTTCGCCTTTGGCGTCCTTAACGGGAGTGTTATGGCAAAATAACGTTAATCCTATATATAAGAGGACCACTGTACTCAAAGCAGTCTACAAAATATTGGAATGTCGACTCACTGGTCTGACCAATGACCACTGAGCACAAATGACATTTTGGTTAGTCGGTGGCGATTCTTTTGCTTACTCGCACAGTGCGAGCAAGAGGCGCTACCGCAAAATGAGAAGTGTCGCCTCCTCTCTCTTTGTCCGTTCGTGTTTAATGCGCTTCTCGAGTAAAAAAATAGATAACGTCCGTCTGGAGTGCTCAAAAGCAGGCGGCTGCGGGCTGTGTACGTCTGGTGGTGCACCCGCAATACGTTCAAAACTGGTATACCCCAAGAGTGCCATTAGCATGCATACGACGTGCGCACACGGCCTTATCGATACGCAGGAGGCGCGCACTTTTCTTCCTGCAGGCAAGCTGCGGTGGTGTCTCAGTGATTACCTCAACCGATATATGATCGCGAAGTGACAACACAGGTATACCTGGACGCGCGCCTCAATAAGGCGGAAAGCATGTGGGTTCTCGGCGCTGTTTTACCAAGCGCTCTCAAGCCAATGGAGAGATATTCTGCACCACGACCTGCAGGGTGTATCTCGTATGTGTTCACAGCGCACGCATATACTTAGAAAAAGAGACGTTCAAGGCGCAGCGTTATCAAGCTCGCCCGACCTTCAACTCCCTACAGGACGTAGTCCCGAGCCACCGGTTCGCCACCTGACCCCAGAAGACCGTTGTGATCCGTGATTGCGGAGGCAGAATTCGCAAACCTTTTCGCTCGTTAAGTGCTCTAATTAAGTAAGTTGGCTGGTCCGAAGTTGGTTCATATATCCGAAACACAGATGGCGTACGCTTTTGGCAGCCACAAAGGAGAGACACATATAGATATGGCGCCTGCCAGCCGTCCCTCCCCCTCCTACCGTTACCAACATTGCGCAATATACCTCGCGCACGCACGCGCCATCCGCGTGGGGGCGCCACGTGTCCGCATGCGGCAACGCGCGCACCACCCCGCGTTCGCACTCGAGCGCATCGCTGGTAATGAGAACGAGACAAACGCGCGAGCGTGTGCGTATCCGCGCGGCAGACGAGGGCGCGCACACTCGAGACACATTACACGCGAAAAGCCACCGCGCCCCTTCTAGGTCGGGCCCAGCGGCGGCGCCCAATTACGAAACCGGCCCGCGCGTCTTGGCCAACGCGGGCGCCAGACGTTCGCTCGCGGCGCGAGTCTTGTGCGTTCGCATGCATGCGGGACGCGCGAGTCTCCGCACGCCGGAGGGAACGAACGAAAGAACACGTGCCGCCGATGATGTGAACGCGAGTGAGAAATAGCGTAGTCGGCGGGAAACTCGACACTGCTGCTGGTACGCGGGCAAGAGAGAGAGAGAGAGAAACGTGCGTGGGAGGGTCTGAGAAGAGGCTGTAAACTGTTGCGTAACGTCGTCACGAGTGTGTGTGTGTGTGCAGAGATGGCGTCTGTATGGGAAAATAACAAAAAAAAAGTGACGTGTGCGACAGGCGACACAGCCAACGACGTTTCTTGCCCAATCAAACCAGACGCACTAAATTCCCAAGTTCTGCGATATACAACCAGGGTGTAGTGCACTGCAACACTTTTTCGCCGAGGAGATGCCAGCCACGGTGGGCCACGCTTAACGATACTACACTGCGTCTCGCCAAGACCCGTCTGCAGTAGCTGCACAACTTTTAGATACAAGTGCATCACGGGCCTTATATGCCATACGGTTGTTTGCTATCGTAAGTAACAGTCCGCAGATCCAGAGATTGCGTACTGTTCCCACACGCTGCGCTGGACAACGTATTTGCCAATTGTACGACGCTCATATTATTGCAGCTGCTATTACTCCGGTTCCTGCAATTCTTGCATTATTTTGACCCTCTGGGGTTTCCCCTAACGCGCACTCAATGTAGGGTATACACGAGCGTTTTTTTTTTTTTTTTTTGCATTCCGTCTCCATCTGAACGCAGCCGCCATATATGTATAGCTGGACTCAAACCCGCAACCTCGATCTCAGCGGCACAACGCAGTAGCAAGTGGGTATATACCGCGGTGGGTAACCCGAATTATACCGCCCTAGTATGCATACGATGCATCGTGTTCCCACAAGGCGCACCAGTATATATAGACGGCCGGACGCAGCAGCAGAAACGAGGGCGGTCAGTTTAAAGCCGGTATAAGGAACGAAATAAGAGGTCCAACAATCAACACAGCGCGACGCCGTTTAATAACTGTGCAGCGATTGTATACTCAATTACACATTTCTAAGTCGACTGCGAGCGTGAACAGCGACACAGACCTGCGGCCGCGCTGCGGGTTGCACTTAATGCGAGTTCATCCTGGAGGCGTCATCGCATGGGCAGTGACCGCGGTCGCTGTAATTCGCTGGCGGTCGTCTATTCGCGCTCGCGGAGATGTATACGTTACTTGGAGATATATGGACAAAGCAGTTCTTTCGAGTGTCCTTACGAAGCCATGCACATATCTCGCAGAGGCCGCAAATGAGCCTTTCGAATTCACATGTATGCAATTACCTGCCTTATTTCTGTGAAATGAAGTTGCTGTTGGTAACGCAAATCAGAGAGGAAAAGCGACAATGCTTTGCGGAGTGGTTTGGCTTGGTTTGTCAGTGTGTCTGCGCTCACACCCACTACGGGGGATTGGCCGAGAACCGGATAAGCTAGTAAGATAATTAGACAAGTCTAAAAAATAAACACTGCCAATAAATTTTGATAGGAGCAGAAGAAACGTAAACTAACTTTCTTAAAAGTTAAGAAGAAAATCGACTCGAATCGAATAGAAATTTGTCAACAACTGCGCAGAGTAGTCTCGCTGGCGTTAACGCTTCATCGACGCGTCTCCTTCGCTTCCCCCTCAGAGATTCGTTTGCATCGGAGAAAACTGATAAGCGATACGAAGGAGGCTCGTCGAAGCACTCTATATTTCGGCTCGCCTACGCCCCCGTCGAACAGAAAATAGAAAAGGAACAACAATCACATGATTTATGAGGCAGGCTATATGACGCCGCTCAAGCGAGAAGCGCGCCCTCAAACCGACCACCGTCGATTCACGGCGCAGCGAAAGTGTATTATGCACCGTCGGGAACAACGACTTCTTCAGTAGGCCAGAACGCATGCGCTGCTCAGAGCCGCGCATCTCACGCTGCAGCGAGCATTTGGGCAAACGCGCTGCACAACTTCGACGCCGATGCATGCACGCGCGTAACCCTGCCGCGGAGACCGCGCGAAGAGATGGCGAGAAGCGGAAACGCGAGGAACGGCGCGTGAAATCTCGCCTCTGCACGCGCCTGCAGGACTCGCGCTCGCAAGGCGTGCGCTATAGCGCGTGCTGCACCTTTTGGCGGTTTCGATATGCCGACACGATTACTTAACGCCTCTTGGCTCGGCTCGGCTGTAAGGTGCTTCGAATCAGTGGCGCGTTAACGTTAGAAGTGGGATAGACGGTGGGAGCAGAAGGAGGTTCAAGGCAAAAACATAAAAAGAAGGGGGCGGCGGGTATACGATACTTGCGCGCCTCGTTCCGCATCCCGCGTGAAGCTTTGGCACGGCAGCCACTGTAGGCCGTTCTGTGCGACTCGTTTCTCAAGCGGGCAGCGATCTCTCACGCGAACTTACGACAACAACGAACACCCATTGTGGTCCCGGCAGGCGACGGCGCGGAAAGGGAGTGAGCGGGTCGGAAGAGTGTCGCGGTTTCGGCGCAAGTCACACCAATGGTTGTTGCGCTCGCTTTCCTCCTCGGCCCCACCACTTCGTGAGTGCCCGCTTCACAACGAGCGTCACCAGCAGCGCGAATCTTTTCATCTGCTTCTCGTAGCCAGTTCTTTTCATTTCTGTCTTCGCAAACGATGGCTATATAGCTGGGGCCCAAAGACACGCCTTGTGTCTCACGCCGCGTGCGTATGTGCGCGCGACTGGCAACGCGCTGTAGGCCGTCGCGTGAAGAAACACCGCCCTTGCCTCGTGTAAGGAGACGACTCGCCATAGCGCGGCGCAATGCAAGCAATTGTTTCCTAAATTCAGTGAGCCGCTCCTGCCTCTCGTGTATAAACGTGCGAGTGAAAACAATAAACGGCGAAAGCGGTATAGTACGGCGCAGGTGGAGACGCGGGAGTTACGTCGTACCGGACTGTTCAGGACTGCCCAACACGCTTATATATATAAGCCAACGCTCATTGGCTGGAAGCCGCGCGTAGGGCAGTCCTGGGGCAGCCAGGTAGGCCGAATCAAAGACGCCAACGGCGGTTTGCAAGGGAGAACTCAGTGGAATATTAAAAGAGAATAGTAATGGTAGAATGAGAGAGACTGAGAGAGAAAGTGAAAGATGAAAGACAGATAAGTTAACCAGAGCAGCTGGTCCGCTTGGCTGCTCTTCACTCAGGGGAACGGGTAGAAAACAATATGCGAAAAAGAGAGGAGGCAGTGCGATTGCCAGGCTCGTGGAGCATGCGCAGAGTGATGCTTGCGACACACAGCGAGGCTAAGTAAGTTCTTGTTCAAGCCCCCCCCCCCCCTCCCCCTTCACCCCTTAGGATTGTTTCCTTAGCCCGGCAAGCTTCTTGTCCCGATCTTCCAACATCGCAGACAAATGTTACGGGTTCGGTTCGAAAACTTTTGGAAAGAACCGTGGAAGGGGCTTAGAGTCCAGCCAATCACGGCACGACTCTTGCGTGGTCCCGCCATTCCGTATAGTACTCGTGGGTGCGTGAACCCGCGCGCCACGCTGTGCGAGAAAGGCGGCGTGTGGCCCAACACGCGAACGAGCGCTAACGCCGCAAGGAAAACAATAACGGCCCGCAGTGGCCCGACGGTGACGAGGGTGCCCCTTCGCCGCAAAGGCGGGCGCGCGTGAGCGTGTATGTGCGATGGTAAAGCGAGATACCTCGGGCTGCTTCGGGCTGCCTCGGCTGCCTCGGTGTAAAGGAGCTGCGTCGAGACGATTCACGTGTCTGCAAGATCGTGCAGACCGGCGTGAGTTACGCGCACTTACAACTGCGCCCAAGGAGGTATAGTGTTGAGATGTATGGCCTGGATCTAGGCGGCGCAAGAACGGGGTGGGGGGGGGGGGGGGGGGGGGACGCTGATACCGACTCGGCGACATTATTTCTTAAAGAGGACGCCGCCGCCGAAGACGACGGCCCGCCGAGGAAAGGAGCGAGGCGAGAACGGTGGCAACGCCGCAGGCGACCAGCATTGATGCCTAACCGAACGCAAGGAGCGCTGAAGAGAACAGGGTGGTCTGCGACTGCAACGGCAATGAGAAAGAGGAAAGAAACACGGGAACAGGGCAGTCCGTGAAGATGTTTTCCACGATGGGCGTGAGAAGCATTGGAGTCTCCGATTGCATGGAGCTCGGACTTGACCCACCGAAAGTACAACGACATAGCAAAAGCACTTCTTGTGAGCTAGAAAGGTCTGAGCGCGCGCGTGTGTGTGCTCAAGGAAAAGAGTAAGGGGAGTATATCCCCTTCAGCCGTATGTAGAGGTCCACTCTGTTTATACGGCGCCACGCAAAAGACGGGGCCACGTTGGTACGCTAATGAATCCGTAAATAAGCACGGAGAAGCGTTGCGAGTTCTTCTTCATCGACAAAAGAGTGAAAGAGGTCACGATTCCATCGCTATGCTGACGTCAGGGTGTACTTATCCCTCCACTTCCGTTCAAGATTGACGATCGGACGGACGCGCAGTGCAGTGTGTATACGGGGCGGCCGACAAAGAAAGCGTGGACATCGCGTGGCACGCGCAGACTCGTCGGGCGAACCGAGTTCGGGATTACTTATGCAGCGATACATTTTTTTTTACTTCCTTTCTATGTGCAATAGGTCGCACAAGACTAACGACCAGTGCGAACAGTCGAGAGGCGTTTTCTGCCACTCGAAGACCAATTACCACGGCGTCACGCTATCAACGTTCCCACGTCGTTCGCATAAAGGCAGCGTATAACATATATACGCCGCCGTTCGGAAAACATTACGCTCTCTCTCCACAGCGGCTGCGAACGGAATCGGCGGCAACAGACACGCGAACACTTCACCTTTCGTGTGCCTTTTTTTTTTTTTGTTATTGGTTTCTGTCTTCGCTAGGCGATACGTCTTGACGGTGACCGCGAAACGCACGCGCTCCGTACGGTGTGCGAGATGAAAGTATAGTTGCGACCACGCGCTGCATGCCACTTGCTATTCATCGCCTTCGCCGCCGAAGTGTATAGTCATGCCGTATACGATATGCACCACCCTTCCTCTCACCCCTTCCAGAGCCTATCTTTCATTTCGCCCACGGCCTCCATGCAATGTGACGTACGCGGCTCGCGCCATTAATTCCACTATATAGGGCTGCGAGGTTGCGGGGCGGGGGGGGGGCGTGCCCTCGCCCGGGTGATTAATCGTGGCCGTGGAAATGTGCGATGCAATGTGTAAACGTGAAGGCGCCGCGTTTGGCAGCAGGCAGACTACATACACACGGGAGAGCTCAAACACGCGAGCGCTTGTCTGCGCGTACACACAAAGGCGGGGAACGAGCGTAATCAGCGGCGGATGACGCGGGCAAGTGCGTGGTACCTACGCCGTCGGTGCGAGCGAGTCTCGTTACCGGTATACACACACACGTAAAGACCATCGCACTCTTCGGCAGATATATAAGGCGAGCAATGGTATCGTGGAGACGCAGCTCGTTAATGCGACGTATACGGTTAATCAGAGCAGCGCTCGCTACCGGTCTCGTATATGGCAGACATTCGTAGAAACCACTGTACAAAACGTATTCCGCTTCTTGCAGAGAAAAGAAGGATAAAAAGAAGAAGAAAAATTAGGAAGGCATAGTGGTTAATCAAACGCACTTCAAATTTGCTACCCTGCAATTGGGGAAGGAGATAAAGGGGCGAAAAGAAAGAAAGAAGGGACGAGAAAGAGTTGTTGCGCGCATACGCGGAGGAGCTTATTCGCAAGTTGCCTTCGAACAATGCGCGTTGGTAGTGCAGTCAGACGCTCCGCATGAAAGCGCATGTCACCCTTTGTCAAGACACGATTTTCCCAGTCCGTAATATGCGTGCGAAACTCTATGTGTAATATCTACGCAGGTTACCTATAAAACGATGTACTACTGTGAACATTTGTGAGTTTCTGGAAATTCTGTGAACTGTAAATCTATATGTAAGGGCGATGGACTCTGCATACACGGGAGCTCATTTTGCACATTTCATCAGCGATTTCCTCTCTGTGTAAGTGTATCTCTCGCGTGTACGCAGAAATAAAGAAAGGAAATAGCTGTGCAGGGCGGCAAACTATTTCGTATAGCGCATCTACACGTATATTCAATAGGTCGTATCGCTTTTCCGGTGAAACACCGCAACGTCCCTTCGCGACGACTGCACAACTGTGCGACGGCTTCGGACAGGGCACACTATAGCGATAAGTCTATGCTATATAGCGTTATCAGCACTGGCGTCGCGGAAAGTCAAGCACGTCGCAAGCTTTGTGCATCCGTATTGCGTGCCTCCAAAACTGGAGCAGACACGCACGCAGCACATATAGTGTACACACAAATGCGCTAAACGGGGCCGAACGGGGTCAGGTTTTGTAACGAATGCGTTCTATTTTTTAATGATCAAGATTTGGGCGTCCGGTTTCGCGAATTCGTGGCCGCCGTTCGCTTTATCTCTCATTCAGAAAGTTCGCAATTGTTCCGTACACACCATGACCAGGCCAAGTAAGCTTACGTGGTCGTTCCACAAGGATGGGATAGAGCGTAGAGATTCGCATGACGGGTATAATTTGTGCATTTATATCACTGGCCAAGGCTCGTTCCACTTGACCATCCGCTTGAAAAACGCACGCTCTTATCTTAAACGACTGCGATATACCTTCGGACATTACCGAGAAATCCTGCACCTCAGTTCAAGTGCTCCCTATAAGTCTTTGCCTGCACGCTATAGGGGTTAAACTTTCGACGCTGCCCTCCATCTGCAGTCATCCACGCGCCAGCCACGCCCAGGGAATCTGTGGGTAGTTGACGCTTATGCTTAATGATTGCAGCAGCCCCTCGAAAGACTCCCCCAACACAGGCTCTACAAGTTCGACCCGAACAGTAGTATAGATGCCCGTTGGGAGAGCCGGTGCGCTTTGTAGCGCAAGAGCACAAACACACAAGCGAGACGTATACCCCGCGCTACCGTGGATCGGGGTCTCCCGGCCTGGCCACCCATTCGAGGCACGCATATCTGATCGTTCGCTCGGCCGACTAATTCCTGCCGCTCCAGTGGCACCCGCTGGTTATAGAGCCGCACCCGCATCGATAATGAAATAAGCCACGGTGGAACTGCTCTGCATCACGCTTAACTTTGTTCTTTGCCGACCTGCATCGCTTCTGTCTTGAAGTATCGGCGCGCGGCGCCGGTTTGTCGCGACGAGCACGAGAATAAGAGACGCCGTGTGAAGTGGGAGAATTCACGATAAATGCTAAACAGAGAGGCAGGCACTAGCAAGCAGGCTGCGTGAGTCCTGGATATGCGGACCACTTCGTGACGTCGCAGCACATTCGAGGGGCTGCAGTGAAAACATCGAGCCGGCACATTTTGGCGCACTTGTGGAAGGCACGACGGGTGAGGCATTTTGATGTACGCTTGAGGCTGTAGATTGTGCACGTGATAGCCGCTAATGTAAATTTGTTTTTTGTTTGTTTATCTCATTAATTATGCGTAAGGAGACGTTCGCGCCTGTGAAAGCTACTCTTGCTAAGAAGTACAGTTTTGTTTTCTTACCGAAGTGATTGTGAGGAGACAAATGCGGCTTTGACGACTGGAAAATCCGTATTCTCCGTTTCAGACATCAGGCGCAACGCTGTGGAGGCCACAGAGACCATTTGCAGTGGCTGCGTCCGTAGTTACAAATCGTTCTATGTCCTTGATAGCAATTGTGCGAAACTGCCTTTTATATGCTATTTATATGTCTTTATAAGCTCAGTATTGATTGAAAAAAAAAATGCTTTATTACTTAAAAACCAACAAACTGTCGTATAGGGCTATATAATGCGTTGTTTTAGATCAGCTTGTTTTTCGTTACGTTTCTGTTCGGGTTTTTTATTGACAGCCCGTCGCGACAGCCTCACGTGCACGTTCGCGCGAGCAAGCGCCATTGGCGTGCACCGAAGCATGGACAGACCGGACCGCGCGGAGTGATAGATTTTCGTCACCGCGAACTACTCGCGTAGCTTCCACAGCGTTGCATCTGATGTCTGGAACGGAGTATAGTGAGAGGTGACAAATGCCGTCCGTCCGTCCGTCCATCCATCGATCCATCCGTCGTGTCCTCTTTCTTTCTTTCTTTCTTTCTTTCTTTCTTTCTTTCTTTCTTTCTTTCTTTCTTTCGTTCTTTCTTTCTTCTGTTCTTTCTTTCTTTCTACATTCTAGTTTTCGAATATAACGTTGCTATAGGACTTGCTTATACTCGTAATCTCGTGGCGATCTTTAGCCAAATCCTTGAATTATCATTATCATCATCACGAGCCTATTTGTATGCATCCACAGCAGGACGAAGGCCTCTGCCTGCGATCTCAAGTTACCCCTATTTTGCGCTAGCTGACTCAAACTTGCGCCTGCAAATTTCCTAGTTTCATCATCTCACCTATAGTGTTCTGCCGTCCTCGACTGCGCTTCCCTTCCCTTGGCACCCATTCTGCAAGTGTAACGAACCACCGGTTATCTACCCTACGCATTACACAGCCTGCCCAGCTCCATATTTTGTTCTTTTCATGTTGATTATAGAACATTGCTTATCCCCGTTTGCCCTTGAATCCACGCAGCTCCCTTCCTGTCTTTTAACGTTACGGCTAACATTTTTCGTTCCATCGCTCTTTGCGCGGTCCTTGTTCTCTACCTTCTTTGTTAACCTCCAAGTTTCCGCTCCATGTGTTAGCACCTGTAGAATGTAATGATTTTACACTTATATTATAACCAATCGCACAGTAGGCGTCAATTTACAAGAGAGAAATATACCCACGCATCAGAGCAAGCGTCGCTCGTAACATGTCCCAACGCATTGGCCACAAACGCCCAAACGAGATATGCGAACACTGACCGTTAATACTTTCTGAAACACCGCGGCGATAAGTTTGCAGCTGAGCGCATGCGCGGCAGTTTTGTGCCGACACGTGTCCTCCTTAAGTTTCTTTCACCTCGGTGACTACACGTTATACACGAGCAGACGGGTAAAAGAGACTTGTCCCACAACAGCGGTGATAACAAGGATGCTCTTAACGAGGTTAAAGGAGCCTAACGTCTAAACCTGTTTGCTTCTTGGAAATTATCTCTTCCAACGTGAGCCAGAAGGGAACGCGTCCGCGCGGCCTTTCTTTTTCTTGAAGCTACTGGACGTGACAAGGCACTCTACCTGGTAACCTACATCAAGTTAGATTCTCAAAAAAAAAAGAAGAAAAAGGAAAACGAGAAAGAAAGGAAAGAGAGGTAGCAAGAAGCGGATGGCAGAGACAATAACTATCGTAAATTATTTAACAAACAAAAAGTGACGCTGCAAGTCATCCGAGACGAGCAAAAAAAAAAAAAAGAAAGAAAGCTGGAAGAAGCAAGCGCGCGACTTAGACACCAATTCGATAAGTGCGTACGTCTCGTCAACACAAAGAAGCTAAAGACAGGCAAGAAAAGGCCGGTTAGTGAGGCGCAACGCAGTTGAGCGAAAACCGAGAGACGAAAAAAAAAAAAAGCAGAAAGAACGGCAGACAATAATTAAATAAAAAAAATGAAAAGCGAGCACGTCGAAATGCGCTTTAGAAATCCTCGACGGTCCTGAACGCGTCTTGCACACACTTCGTCGACTTGGGAGTGCAGCGCGAAAAGGCCAGACAATCGAAGTGTGACACGGTTAGGTGCTCCCTTCGCAAATTACGTATGCAACGCGGGCGCGAACAAAGCACCGAACGACTCGGCGGGCTGTTGCAAACGCCGAGAGAAAGGGGTTGGTTGCCCCCCGACAGCGTTGAGCGCGGTAAACGTGGAATCGCGGGAAACGGAGACAAGCGGGGGGTGGGTGGTGGGGGGAGATTAAAATAAAAACGCGATAAGGAGAACAGAGGGAGAGAAGAGCAAGGCGAATAAATCACAGTGCAATTTGCATAGAAGACGCCGTGGAGCGCTACCCGAAAGAATAAAAGAGGTCCCGCGACACGATTCTTTTCGGGGGAGTGTTTGCTACCGTTCTCTATAGACCGACTATCTGAAGGTCACGCAATGGGGGTTACGATCGTATGCATACGCAAGGGGACTGAAGAAAAAAACAAAAGAACAAAATCGAGTTGTTTGATCTGTAAACGCCGTTTGTTCAAGGCAGCCTGAATTGCCCCAAGGGAGGAGCGCTGTACGAACAAAGAAGCCGTAACGAATGTTGATTATAGGCAGAGATAAGGATTTGCACCTATCTTTCACAAAAGAGCGGCTTCTGAGGCCCTGCTAAGCAAGACGGTTTCTTTCCCATAAAAGCGCTCTTTATTGGCCCGTCGCCATCATCACAGTATAGTATGTTTGTTGCCGCGACGGGGCGGCACTTGTTGATACACGAATCATACTAACGCACAAATCAAATCACTTTGGTAGCATGAGACTTGGATTTCCTACTTGAGTACGACCTTGAGCTTGAGAAAATTTTGCAAAAAATCAAGAAATTATTATTATTATTATTATTATTATTATTATTATTATTATTATTATTATTATTATTATTATTATTATTATTATTATTATTATTATTATATGGAAACTTGCAAGCATACAAAGGAAACAGAGAAGGAGCAAGCTGACAACTGCCACCGAGAGGAGCACGACGCCTGCCTACTCTTTCGGAGGAGGGAATGAAAAGGGAAGAGGAAAAGAAGATAGGAAGCAATGAAATAGGAAAGGAAATAGGAAATAAATAAATGACAGAGACACGGACAAAAAGGTAAGTAGGAACACGGAAAAAAAGTGTCTATAAACGGGAGGCCAAGTCAGTTTTCTGCTTGAAAGTTATCAGGGCTCTATATATGGGCTTGGTCGCGTTGAGCAGCACTCCCTCTCAGAAACAGGCAGTCGTCAAGGGTCGTAAGTCCAATCAGTCCATATTTCTTAATTAGCAGTGCACGTTGTATGATGAATGCGGGACACTCCAATATAAGGTGTTTCTCACAGGAGCCGCAGGACGTACATACACAACGGACTGTCCACACGCCCTTGAAGATACAAGCGTTCGCGCACCAACGCAGAGCCAACTCTTGATTTCACTAACCGTGCTCTGGCAATACGATGCAAGCCACGACCACGAAAACGGGGAGGGAACGAACCGTTTGCAACGCGGCGGTCTGGGCGCTGCTTTGAGGAGGTATCGGCGGATTAACACACGGGCGCTGTCAATCATGCAAGAAATTTCTGGGCAGTCACTCCCGTTCTGACCACAAGTTGAAGCCTCCTCATTTCCAGCAATAAACACGTGCGAAGGTATCCACTGGGCAATGAGAGGCACCCCACAAGAAGTAATTTTGTCGGCGGACTCTATTATACTGCGTAGAGTTGGGCTGTTGGCATCCTTTCTCAGCAGCCTGCTTATTTCTTCCTGTACGTACTTCAGAGCAACATCAATCGCAGCCAGCTCCGTAGTTGTTGATGAAGGTGGATGAGGTATTCGAAACACCCTTCTTATATCAGTCGAAGGGCAGAAAAAAGCTGCTGCAGCGCCTTGAGCCTCGCTGCTTACGGTTGCGCCGGTGAATACATTAAGATGGTCTCCATATTTTTCATATAAGTGCAGCTGGGCCAACTGGGATAGTGCCGAAACAGGCTGGTCAGACTTTTTGTGTACCTCGGGAATCGAAAGATGAGCAGGGAAGGAGCTTTTGTTGTTCTGTTCCTTCGCAGTTGTCAGTGAGGTAGTATCTTGTGAACTGCCAGCAATGGCAACGAACAATGCCTCCATTTTCTCAAGGGGGACAACGGTCGCTGAATCAGCCGGCTAAGCGCTGCCTAATGAACCTGCGATTGTTATTGTTGCTGGTGTATTTCTAGTTTATTAACGATTGGCACTTTTGCACTACTTAAGCTGTATTGCACAAAGTGATTTTGTCGTATTGTTTGTATAACCTAACATTTTACTTTTCTCTTCTAACGTGCTTGTCGCAATATATTTGTGTTGTACTTTGATTCGACATGTTCTCCTTTATGGTACATGTACTTTACCCGTCCTGCTTGGGCCTTCCAAGGCCTGCAGTATTTCATAAAATAAATAAAATAAAACAAATAAATAATTGCCATTATAAAGATTTCTGCGTGCTGAATATCCGTATAGGCAGTATTGCTATTTCTCTCTCTCTCTCTCTCTCTCTCTTTCAAGAGATCGAGCATTTTGCAGTAAGGAAAGCCGCTCACAATTCCGCTACTCATTATTACAGCAGTCGCAGGGGTCTGCGCACTCATCATAAAGCGCCCTAACCAGGGGGTCGCTAGAGGACAAGCATTTATACTTCCACCTGGGAGTTATTTTCGTTTAGAGCGCTCAAACCGAAGTTCCTTGTTTTATAACGTAGTTCACTCGATGACCCGGATCACAGCACGAGACCGGGGGGCTTTATAAATGGCTCAAGGTGGACGGCAAGATCTGACCTCCACGCCGGCAATCGCATCGCGAATGCACTTCCGAGTACACATTCTGCTCTTCGAAGCCGAAATACAGATATACCCCCGAAGCACGCTCCTCAACTTAGCAGACACCCGACACGAACTGCTTCGTCCGCGTGGTCCTCACGCGTGCGTGCATGGCTCTCAATATCGTCACTCTGTATACGTGCTCCCAATAAAAGCACCGTGCGGGCGCGCTCCAATCTATTTCTGCCCGTTCGTCCTTGCCCGGAAAGATCTCGCAAGGCTTAAATGCCAGTACGGTTCGCTCGGACCTTCGATCCGGCCAGCGCCTATACACGCAGATGTATACATGTATGCGGCTGGGAGGCGGACACCCACTTACACTACGTCAGCTGAATTTCGAACCCCCATCTCTGCCAAGTCGAGCCGTACGGCACGAGAGGCAATTGCATCGGAGGTCAAGCGCTGCCTTAAGAGGAGCGCCAAAAGGGGGCAGAGAGATCAGCTGGCCAGATTACGGCCAGAGATAAGGGAATGGGGCTGAAACAAAAAAAAAAAAAAAAAAAACTTGACCGTGGAGGGCCGCTCTCGCTCGGAATTCGAAGAGAGGAAGAGCGGCAGTCAGTATGTGTGGAGAGGTCACGGTAGTACGCACACGCATCGCTTATGCAGGCTAAGAGCAAAAGTGCCGCAGGAACGTCGTTTACGGGTGCAGCCTCTGTATACACGCGCGTGGACAAACTGGGATGTATGCAGCGTACTTTTCGGTTTATGTGTTTCATCTTGGGCCGGTCCATGACCGCAGTTTCCACAAGGCGTGGCGTCATGTCAGCCAGTGACGAAATGAATAAAGAATTGAAAACGAGAAGAATCATTACATAATACGGCTCCAGAATATCGAGAAACATCTCGCGATTATCGGGAACAGTCTCAAGCTTAGCGGATTGCGCGACGAGTCTCTCGCGGCCTTCCGCTTCAGATAACTTCACAGTGGAAGAGTTTAGAACGTCTCCGATGACGTTGGGCTGCGCGGCCGGCTCTGCGCCGCACTGCGACGACTTGTAGCTCGTGCGATGGCCTCTTAAGTGCACGGCTTCTACACCAACGGCGAACATTCGTCACCTTCTGTACCTGTTCCCTGGAACTCGGCGCATGTTAGCCTGCAGAACCTGCATTACACAGGGCTGCAGGCGTTTATTTGATGTCCCGTTTGTTAATTTTGATACATATGTCCCGCAGCAAATCAACCTCTCCTCCCCCCACCCCCCCCCCCCCCCAAAAGAAAAGAAAGAGAGACAGCTAAGCACCCTAATTGTGATCACAGAGAACAGAAGGGTGTCTGGAGCAATAGCACGCGATAGCGTTTGTTGATATTGAGATGCAGAATTATGCGTATAGTCGCACAGTGGAAAATGGTGCTTTTCAAAGACGTGCATGCAGTCTGAGGACTGCAGTCTGGGAAATGCGATATACGCTTACTTTCATATTCCGCAGGGAAAATGCTAATTAGCAGCGACCTCGAATCACGTGGCCGTGCTTCCTATCATAGGAGTAAAGGGCTCGTACGAGTCTGTAATTAAAACAAGGCGATTCCGTGTTACTCTCACGAGAAGGCGCGCGTTCCCGAAGCACCTTTTTCTAGCTCTCTTTCTTCGCTTCCATTTTCTTTCTTCTTTTTTTTTTTGCGTACGTTTGTGGTACTGCCGTCCTCGCGAGATACGGGTATACAGTGCCGCATGCACGCGTAACCTCGATATGGAAGCAGCGCCGAAAACAAGATGCCGACTCGCGATACGACAGAAGTTTCGAGTTGGCGCCGGTATTTTTTTTTTTTTTTTCATGTTTGATACGTGTCGTCTTCTATCCATCCCCAATTCGAGGCACCTTGCGACCTACGCACTTCCCACGCCCCAGTTGAGTTCAAAAAAGAGCCTCGAGTCGTCGGTGGATCGGATTTCGAGACCGCTGCGGTGTGCGATTAATTGCGAACGCGTCGTGCCAGCTTATCATTTTCGTCTTTTTTTTTTTTTCGCACGCCGAACTTGAACTTGTTAGTTTTTATCTTAGTTCGGCGCCCGGATTAGTGCGTCCCCGTTATTGGGCGTACGAGCACTCCACATCTGTGGAAATGTCTACCGCGAGAAGCAGTCCGCACGACACGAAGATAGTATGCAGCGCAAGACGGGTACCGTGTGTGGATAGAAAATTTAACCTCATACTAGAAGTCCTTACCTGATTGACACTACATGTTTCGATCGATTTATTTTGTTTCGCCTATGGACAATGGCACAGCGATTTCTTGCTTCGGTATATGTGTTTAATAAGGGAAACGAACCGTTCTTGAAAAAGCACTCACTCTACTTTTTCCTTTTCTTTTCATTTTTGTGCAACATTGCACATTCTGTGTTACAGTGTTGTAATAACCAGTGCGCACAACAGACTTCTCGGTCAAAGTTCGAGAACACTAAAAGACAGTATCCACATACACTCGACGTGGGGTGAACCGCGTCGTTAAGAAATGCATGAACTCGCGATACTGGCCACGTTCCCCTGTCACATTCAAGGAACAAGGTCGATGTTGCCTATACCTATGTCTTTGCAAGGGCGCCTGCTTTGCAGGCGAAGCCTTGCGGTGGCTGTACAAACGCAGTGGCGTTGGTCGTGGCCTCTGAGACTACAACGGCGCTGCGCCGCTGCAATCTCGGAGGCCAGTCGTCGTTGCTTTGCGGCGATGGTTTGATCCGGCGTGTATACTCGAACGTCCTCTATACAGACCAAGCGACTGTAGACTGAAACATTTTAGCGTGCAAGGCGTGCCTGTGTTCAACTGTCTGCATGTTATACTTTGAACTACAGGGGCGTGCGAATGCACGAAACTTTACAAACGCGAATCGAATACTGTCTCGTTTGATTCGGTCTTCAAATCGTCAAATATTTACCATTCGTCAGTCTGAAAATCTAACGAATAGTCTTGTAACATTTCAAATCGTCAACCGTGCGCGATCAAAAATAAAATTGAAACGAAATTGCGATAAATTTAAGCCCGACGGCTACAGTAGACTTGAAACACGAGAAAGTACGTATTGGCGCACGCTCCATACGTCGCCCAATAAAGAGCCACGATTTTTTGTTCGGCTAAACCGTTTTCAACAAAATTTATTGAAGAGTCCCGAGTTTGCAACTAAACAACCTATGTGTTCCTATAATAGTACATTTGTGTTTTCAATGAACACTTGCTCACAACGTGTAACGTAAGGACAAGAACTCGCTAAGGTTGGTGATATACTAGAATACGAGCATCCTTCTTGCTAATGGCGATAAGGGCTGCTCAATATTTGAGAACTGCCGCAAAATACCTGGGGCGAATCGATTCGATTCGACCCAGGTATTAGTCAATTCGTAGTCGATTCGGTTTCAAGAAAGTTACTTTTTGCAGAATCTTATTTCCCGTGACATACCACATGGCTTGCCACTGCGATTTCATTCTGGCGACTCGCACGTTCTCGTCACTTAGCCAGCAGGTCATCTGCAAGTGCTGGACGAACTAAAGAATACCGCTTCCATTCAGCGCACCAGCTTTGAGACTCACTGTGCCAAGGTGCGTTCGTGCATCTACTCCTTTCTTAAAAATTAAATTATGGGGTTTTACGTGCCAAAACCACTTTCTGATTACGAGGCACGCCGTAGTGAGGGACTGCGGAAATTTTGACCACCTGGGGTTTTTTAACGTGCACATAAATCTAAGTGCACGGGTGTTTTCGCATTTCGCTCCCATCGAAATGCGGCCGCCGTGGCCGGGATTCGATCCCGCGGCCTTGTGCTCAGCAGCCCAACACCATAGCCACTGAGCAACCACGGCGGGTGTCTACCCCTTTCTGCTGTTCATGTCAGACGCGGGTATTATCCTAATGTGCTGGGTCTGCGTTTGTCACGCAGCGTTTTCGTGAATACTCATAAGAAGAAATGTAAAAATAATTGCTTGTAACTATCGTTACAGCGAACTCATATACGAGGATAGTTGAGAGCGTTGAGGCGTGCTTGGTTTTGTCAATGCGGTTTTCTCAATGCTGGGATTTGTGAAAGGTCGTCGGTGGGCCTTTGTACAGGCTTGTGCTGACGCGGCCTCTTCGATCGTGTTCATTAGTTCCCATCTAATTAAAACTTTTCACCCGTATCTTTCGTTTATTTCAGCGTCTTTTATATATTTATACGCGTATACACAGTACTAAATGCTTCGACCTTTGCAACAGACACAAATTTATGAGACAAAAAAAAATCAAATTCCGACCCACTGTCATGTCCATCTTAACGTGAACATTCGTGACAAGTGGCCGGAATTTTATTCTTTTTGCATAGTATACTACTCACACTTATGAATCGCGCTCGCTTACGCGCGGCCTCGTTTTAAGCTCACCGTTCCCGCGTAAGCGAGCTGAAAGACAGACTCAACCGTGTGCTACGCTATAGCTGTCCGCGAACGTGCCGAACGGGAACGCCCATACGAAACACTAAAGTCCCTCCATCCACGTTTGCAGTGGCGCGTGGATGGAGGGGCTTTACGAAACACTAGTTCGAGTTTATTGCTCGAGAGAGAGATCAGGACCTCGCAAGATCAAGGAGCAGCACTCAAATAGGCTCGTCATTGTCCCGCCTTTCTCTGCGCGATATATAAGCGTTCGGGAGAAGATAGGTGAGCGAGGAGGAGGAGAGAGAAAGGGTTCGCACGCCCAACGATCGAGGGCGCCCGCGCAAGGCCGATAATAGTGGCGAGTGGAGCTTAACGAACGAACAATGGGCCGGCCCGGCACACGGCTGGCGCGCTCTCGGCTTCAATAAGGAGGAAGGCGAAAGAAGCGATGGAGGCCGCAGATAGTACACGAGCCACGCAACGTCTCTGCCGCTATCACTGAGTGCGCACGTTCTCAACGCGCACCTCGACTGCCAAAAATAATTCGGGCCGAAGCGCCGAAACGAATTAGAGGCAACAGAGCGCGCAGCGCGGAGTTTTTCGGACTTGAAAGCCCAAGGAACTTGCCGGATTGTTTTTCTTGAGCTGCCCTTGCTTTTATCCTTGCTTTCTTGTTATTTTTATTTGAGACGGGGGGGGGGGGGAGGGGTGAGGGTCTCTCTTGTATTCTTTCTCGTTACAGTTTGTCAGCGTATGTAACGCAGCAGAGCGTGCCCTCGAAATGTCGCTGCTTCTACTACGCGTAATTTTTCTTCCTTTCTCTCTTGCTTCCTTGTTTCTTTAATTTTTCTTCCTTCGCTCGTTTCTTTTATTATTGCCGACAACTGCTATTATTATTATCACGGTATAGTTGCCTCAAATAATATGCACGACATATAAATGAGCACGCCCCAACACGTGTTCCGCAGGTTTTTGTCGGAAAGAAAAAAAAAGGAACGCGCTTGGAACACGTGAGGGCGTTTTGACAGATGCCAATTGGGGCAGCACTGGCGTGTCATTGTTCCATTCTCACCGGTTGTGCACCAGTAGGGACGGTTTCGACAGAAGTGATAGTGACACAACCACGTTGGCCTATCTCTGTATAAATTCTTTTGTATACAGAAAACTACCTATGTGGACGTACCGTGGTTGCGCAGACACTTTTCGCGCACGTACACAAAAGAAAGAAAGAAAGAAAGAAAGAAAGAAAGAAAGAAAGAAAGAAAGAAACTATGGGGGCACCTAAGCAATTCTTATGATGTGTAAATGCGAGAGTATTAATTGTCGCTAAGGGTGTCGCTGAGTTTGGTCTTGCGGTGAGATGTTGCTGAGTTTAGTGTTGCTGCGTTATGCGCTAGATAAGCGCATAACGCACTGCGTAACTCCCACCAACTGCAGCGAAATTTTCTCGGGCATGAACGTCATAAAAAGATAGCGAGTCAGTAGATGCAAGTGGCCTTCAGATAGCGCCCATTAAACATGTCCTTCATCTCATATGCCCGGTTATTATACACACATTTATAATCTGATATCATCTGCCGCTGTATTTCCGAAGGCATTACAATATGCTCGAGTGATACCGGTCTTTAAAAGTGGCGACAAAAGAACTTGTTTAAAAAGTATCGCCCTATAGCTTTACTACCGGTATTCTCAAAAGGCATGGAGAAATTAATGCGTGGTACGGTACTATCATTTTTTTAAATAAACATAACCTTCTCCTTGATCTTAAACAATCCATCTATCCACACAAACAGCCCCATTGACTCAAAAGAAAATAATAATAGAAAAGTTTAAAATTAAGGAGATATTTGCAGGAAAATACATGGACAACTTATCAAAGCTTTTGATTTAATAAACCACAGAATTCTGCTACATAAACTGCAATCCTACGATGTCCGTGGTAAAGCACGATACCTTATGAAATCTTGCCTCTCACAGAGAACAGAATTTGTAGATTTTAAATCTTCACTGCCTTGAATACAAAACATTAGTGCAGCAGTCCCCCAGGGAAGCATTTTGGGGCCACTTTCATTTTTAATTTATCTAAATGAGACTGTGCACTGTGCAACTGACAGTAAATTTATGTCTTACACTGATGACACTTCAGCGTTCATATCCGACAAATCAGAAAGTGATATCGAAGAGAAAGCTAGTAGAAGACTAGATGCATTGAACACATGGGCGAAAGGAAATAATCTGAAGGTTACGGCAATTAGGTTCTGCGGAATCTCGCAAGGTGGAGGAAGTATCACGAAAGGGAAAATATTGTCATCCACCCAAGTGTAGCGCGAAGCTACAAAGGAAGCTCAAACGGGTTTTCTCAGAAAGAACGCTTCGCAGTCGAGGAAAATAAATTCGTCCAGGTCCGGGAATCGAACACGGGACCGACGCCTTCTCGGGGCGCGGGCGCTCTACCACCTGAGCTAACCACGGAGGCTAGCAGATCGCAGGGCGAGGGCGAATTAATCGACGACTCAAAGCACAGTCCCCCGTGCTTTGGCACGCGTTTCGGCCTTGCGCTTGTAGACACGATGTCCGCACCGGAGCACGCAGGACTCGCCGCAAATGTAACGAAGCAGCTTCTTCCAAGACGCCTGGCGCCGTGTATGTAATCTGTGTACACGGGGTGTTAATACGAACGATGCACTTTGGAATCGCATATATGATGCACAGCGGAAACGCTGAATGAATGCATACCGATTCACAGCAGTGCGTTCGTAGATCGAGTGCAAGCCAAGCGGATTGCATATACGTATAAGGCCCCCGATCGACTATTTTCCATTCCAAACCGCTTCGAACTATACATACAACTCCTCTAGAAGTGCCTTACTACGCGCATAATGTACAGCGCTTTCCTCGGGATATGGGAGCCGATAGGCACTTCTCTGAAGCAAGCCTTGCCACGCTACACGCACTGCCACCCGCATACATTCGCGAGCCCAAACGTGCGCGCGCACACTCAAATAGCGCGGTGCAAGTCGTCCAACTCTGGAAGTTCGTATCGTTTAGCTACAGCGGGCGAGCTGTTTTTATCGGGGACGCGACGACCTCGACAAAGCGTTTCCCAAGTCCTTGCCTCCAGTCTACAGTGAGTGCAAAGCGAGAACCTGTCTCTCTCTGTCTCGTGAGCCCTTCGTTCCCAGGCAACATTTATAAGTGGCCTGCGCGAATCGACAAGGACGCGCCTTCTGAGGGTGCGTTCGAGCGTGCTTGGTGTAATCGAGAGGACGTTTTGTCACTGTGTTATATGCGTCCTGGCTGACTTACAGACTCCGTTTCTTTTTGTTCAAGGCGTAATATATAGCGGCTGTGGCTTGCTTCGTGTGTCGCGCCGAAAGACTGTCTTCAGCATCGTGTAATGTAAGCGGAAGAATAAAAATTAAATATTGAATAGAAGGTACGGCGTAGATTCAGCGAAGTCCTTGCGTTCACCGTGTACCGGCTATATATACACGATGAAAGCAGAGTTGTCCTGCTTTCCCCCGTAATTCAATGTTCAAGCCCACACGCCTACTGAGATCATAAACTCGTCACTTCCCAGAACAAACATCAGTGTTCGCGTTGACTTACGTGGTCACGTGCTTCGGCATATATCCGACAACAAAATTTCACGCGTCCTTGCATTCCTGAGGGAAACTCGTAGGCTGGACGCGTCATACATTGACGATAACAGATACATTGATAACATTAGAAAAAATGCTCACTGCGGAACGACTGCCGGTGCCGATTGCCAGGATAAACCAGCCTGTACCTGCTACAACCACCACAGTCATCATCAGCCCATACATTCTAACACTGGTGCATAACGCGTCTGTTATCGTAGTGTGAGCGCTACCTAACCTGGTTCGCACTCCACGACGGTCCCTACGCACTCAATCGCACGCTCGCCTTTCAAACGCCTCAGCTGACCGCAACAGAGCCAACCGTATCTTCCGCACCGGCCGCAATGGTGAACAATCGGCTCGATCAGCGGTGGAAGCCGCATCGCGCTACATGCAAAGGCGGCAAGCGGCCCCTTCTGTGGCCCTAATCAGGCCAGTCGTGTTCAACGGGACCGCGTCCATAGAAGCCTTCGGCGCGTATTCTCAGAACTCCCGAGACCATTTGCGCCAATTAGGGAGGGGGGGTTCGTCCGCCGCCCCAAACAACATGCCGCTGCATACTACACACAGAAGACGTGAGCGGACAATGGGGCCGCTTATTGGCCCGGCGCCAAATCGTCTCGCCGTCTGCGAGACGCGAGAAAGAGTCGGCCGATCGCGGCGGCCAATCTGCATTCAAAGACACACCCGCGCGCACCACCGCTGTTCCGAAGACCAAACGCCGGATGGCACGCACGTCGGCACGCACACAGGCCAGCATGTAACCACACACGCTCGTTCGGCTGCCACTGCAATGCGCTCGCGGGCGGGTGTATCGTTTGCCGAGTCGCCCGGACTTCGACTGCAATCACTGCGAAGTGCTCCCGTGCCATGGGCGTTGTTGAACTGCAGGCGCACTGGCTGAATGACGCAAAGAGACTCTCGTACCGCTATCGTTTCATGCACTGCCGGTGCAAGCTGGACCTGCAGTGCACTGAAGTGGTCCCGCTGTATACGTTTTCCTGGTTACATGCTGCTTGCGCGCACGCACGCAAGCAGTCGCAGTCAGAGTGCGAACCGAATGCGAAAGCATACCCGTGCACGACGCGATGTCGTGAGCAACCGTTGAGGTGAAAGCCCCCTGGCAACAGGGCGTCGCGCAGTCCACTGCAGTTCCTTATACTTTGAAGTAGACCTGCACGGACGTCGTGAGTATGAAAGTGGTTCTGCAATTAATTCATCGCCTTGAGCACGGCACAAACGATTCAGGTGCCGCAACAAAGGACGATGCATCTGTCAGGCATACGCACACGTGAAAAGTGTCCCCGCCGACCTCATGCTCGAGCCTTGGATAATCCTGAGATCCGACGATTTATGAGGCGATGCCAAATTGATGCAGATGCCAAAGTGAACAGAGACTGTGGCAGACACTATGAGAAAACTGTTGGCCACGTTCATTGCGAACGGGCATGCGCACTACTTGCTGCACTATGCGGACTTCTTCAAGTACTACCGCATTAAAATTCGTCGTCCAACATTATTGTCTTTTTCTTGCGCATATCGAGGACTTGTCTGCTTCAGAAGTATTTTGTTGCTCACATATCCAAGGGCTTCAGCGTGCTACCACTGTAGACACCGAATTTAGCAGCTAACGACGCCATTCGCTGCAGGACCATACGAAGTTGACCGTTGGCTACGACGCAAGTGGTTTCTCGTTTTCGTAACATTATCACGAAGTTTTTAGACGTTTCTGTGTAACGTTTCGGAAATTCTCCGACGTCCTAGGGACGAGTCGGCGAGTACCTTCATCACGCATGAAAAAAAAAAACATCCCGAGGGAAAACAAAAATAGTGCTATAGTTCCATTCACACCAAATGGCACACCACTTACGAGGAGGCCGTCGGGTCGTCTTTCGCAACAGTTTTCCTCCATGCGGCCCCGTTGTCGCTATTATCCTCTCAATTTGGCGCGCTACGTCAGTCCTTCAGCTTGATCACGCACGAAGGGCCCGTGTAGTTTGAGCAGTATACAACAAGCATCTCGAAAGTATTACAAACGCCAGACGAAGCGTTGGCGTGTGTATACGATCGCCCAGAGCACGCGGAGGCTTGCTGGAGACCACGAACGAGTGGCGTCGACTATAAGCCACGCCGCTTGCGCGGGCGCCCCATTCGTCTCAATCAATGCCTCACCGCTTCGCGCGTGAATCGTCTCTCACGTCAAGAAGGAGATCGAGGAAACAAAGAGAAATGAGCCACCCGAGGATGGGGGGAGAGGGGGGCGCTCCTTCGGGGAGCGTGTTTGAGTCTGTGTGTGTGCGCACATAATGTGCATCCGTGAGAGTTTGTGCGTGCACGTGCGTGTGTATTTCCCAGTCTATGCGCGGCGCGTATGTGTGCTGTTTATGTGTATGTTGTGTGTGGGTGCGAGGGAAAGGGTGTAAGGGCGAAAACACAAGCTTCAGCAAGACGGGCGCGATGTCGGGGCTCGGCTTTTCTTCGAAAACAAACTTACCGAACACACGCGCACGACATCGGCCGAAGCGGGTCGGGCAATAATTGCATATATATACCGGGGATCGCGAGCGCCGCGATAAATGGATCGTTACCGGGCACACAGCGCGCGGCGGCCCTCGTTACGAGCGCGACGTGGGAAAATGCGTGAGTTTATCGCGAGGGCGCGATCTGGTGGCGCGCTTTCGTGGCCCGGCTTGCACGCTGTCGCTTTCCGAGAGCTCTGCCGAGAACGCGGAGTGGCACGGGGCACCCGTTCGCGAAAAAAAAAAAAAAGAAAGAAAGAGACCCGGGCACGCGTTCTCCGCCTGTGCGATGCGGAGTGACCGTGTTTGTGGCCGCCCCATTACTACGAGGCTCAAGGAGAGCTACGCTATTCGCACTACGTACGATGTTGAGGCCACCTTGCGCGTATAGGCCAGGTGGCGCTACGGCTGTTTCGTTTTCACGTGCCAGAGCGTTCCGCAGTGGCCCAAGTGTCTGTGACGTCCTGCTGCTGAGTGAACAGCTCGCGAGTTCCATTCCCGGTCGTGACGGCCCTATGCGTCCGACGAAAAAGTGCGAAGGCAAGAACGCTAGTTGTGCGTAGGACCAAGCGGACGTCAAAAAAAAAAAAAAAAGAAGAGGAAGAAAAAGAAAAGAAAAAGCTCGAGATCTATCTATCTATCTATCTATCTATCTATCTATCTATCTATCTATCTATCTATCTATCTATCTATCTATCTATCTATCTATCTATCTATCTATCTATCTATCTATCTATCTATTTGAAAGCTTCTTTCACGTGACGAAGGCACGGGTCAGTCATGATGTGGCCCACAATTTTGTCACGGGGTGTACGTGTTCGGGAATCCAAGTAGCAACCTACAAGTCTTCCAATGTACGGTTCTTTCATTTAGCTCTTCGCCAGCTGCCGTACGCAACGATCGACCCACAACACAAAAAGCTGAAGAAGAAAACACGCAAACAAAGAAACATCTAGAATCTGTCGCACAGGGATGCGACGGCCCATACCTAGGCCGCCGAGCATTTGGGTCGCCCGATATCTCCCCTTTCTGCGTCGACGCTCGCAACTTTGGCAGCGTTCGTTCGTTCGTCGCTTCGAGGAGGAGCGCGAGGAGGCGTCCCGCATACATGTGGCCTGGTTTCTCCTCCCTTTTTCTATACATCTCTCTCTCCTTCTCTGTCGTTCGCGGTGCGGTCGCGGATACTGTACGGGCGACACGGACACAATGGCATTTCTTTCCCTCCAGAAGGAAACAGTGGACCGCACGGCCCTTCTTGTCATCACGGTCACAGGCCGCTGCTGAGCAACGCCGCCCGATTCCTTGATCCCACCCCTAGCGCACCAACTCCGTAAGCAGTTCTACTCCTCGTCCTCCCTTCCTCCTCCTTCGAAGCCTCGACGACGGCATCAAATGACCCGCTTCTCTCTGTCACCGCTGTTCTTCTCTGTCCGCGCCGGACCATTTTGTGCCAGCTTGTTGTTGCGGTGATGACGGTCGTCGTCGACGTTGCTCGTTCTTCTTGCTGCTCCTGTTGTCGTCGTCGTTGTTGCTGTTGTAGTCAGCGCAGTTGCCGTGACTCTTATTATCGTCGCGGCCGACTGTTACTTCACGGAGGTCGCGCCGATCAGAATAGGCGATAATAAAGCGCTGCTTCAACGAACAGACGAAGGGATGACCTACCGCACAGCCGTAAAGTAGGCGAACTTCGTACCATCCGTTGAAGCAGGAAATAGAAAGAACTGTACTGGTTCGACGGCCGTGTCATAAAGTCGTATTTTATGAGGAATGCAGCTCGTATATACGAGGGCTGTAGTTACTGGAGCTCGAGCCACTGGGTCACGATGTGCCATTGTTCGCATGCTGGTTGTAAGCCTGCGACACAAAAGCAGTGGTGTTCATTTCTTTAGCGGGCACTCCTTCCTTTATTGTTACGACGTCGCTTTCCTTATAGTATATATGTGTTTCCTTTTTGCCTTGTATATCTGTGGCATCTATACGCCCCTTAGGTTATTGCTTTCTCAGGGAACCATAAAGTCGAACGCTTGACGATAGTTCGTTTTGTCGGTGTGAATCAGAGTAAAAAATTTATAACGGACGTTTACCCTAAAAAAAAAGAAGAAATGAAAAAAGAAAGAAAAGAAAAAAGGAAAGGAAAGAAAAGCTGTACAAGACGTTTTGATTTCCATTATTGGAAATCAATTCCTGCGGTCCTACGCGCTAAAACCGCGATCTGATCATGCGGCACGCCGTACAGGAGGGGTGGGGGTGGGGTTGGAATAATTGAGGATTAATTTTAACTACGTGGGGTTCTTTATATAGAGTGCAACTAAATCTAAGCACAGGAGCGTTCTGTAATTTCACCCCCATCGAAATGCAGTCGCCATCGCGGAACCAGCGACCGCGAGCTCAGCAGGGAAGCGCCATAGCCTCTAAGCTTCCGCGGCGGTTAAACTCTGTTTCCAACCATGCCTCCGCTATATCGTGCCAGGATAAATGTCACATGCTTCTTTCCTTTCTTTATGTTTTTTTTTGTTCTTAGTTGCTTTCGGCGTTCATAAAGACGACTCAACGAGGTGACGTTTTGCAGAAATGCCCAGCCGAAAGTTCTTTTGTGTTTCATTTCGCGTTTAACGCTTCCCATCCTATAGAAGGTCCCGGTGGCAGCCAAACAACCGCTGACCGAAAACTTTTGGCATCCTGTCTACTAATGGTCGGGCGCATGAGAGCCCCGGCCATCTGGCGGCACTCTCGAGCTTTTTTCTTTTTTTTTTTTTTGGGGGGGGGGGGGGGGGATCCGTTCGTGTACTCTAGCCTTCGACCATTTGCCGGCGCAGGACTATACACGCTCCTCCCGGCTATTGCTCAGACTGTCTCGCTCTGGGTCGCCTGTTGTGTAACAGTGCCACAGGCTCGGGGAACTGTACCACCTCTTTCTTTTTGTTTGTTTCTTGAATTTCGCCATAAATATGTCTCTATCAAGCAGGCGTTCTTTCACGTGTTCCTTTGAGATCCACGCCATTTTTCTGCTGGTACACAGAGCACATTCGCTGACATATAATAAATTCAATATTTAGCCTGAGCTCGGCTGCAGTGTCGGTTTCGCACGTCTTATCTACTCTCGAGAAACCTGGGGACCGTATTCCCAAAACTATTCGTTCGTAAGCGCTCTTGGCCACTGGCCGACCTCCTTCGCTAATGATGTGTCGAGCTTTAATTTAGGGATCGGCTGAATTTTTCTCTCGTGAGGAATTACAGCGCAACTGCTTCCGCGAATACGGGCCCTGGTGTCTGTCGCCACAGTATTGCATACACAGTTCAGAAGTGACAGTGTTCCTGCGCGCTCATTCACCCCGCCATGGCACAGACCTCGCACACAGTGCTCGGCCCCAACAAGTTCGCGCAAGATACATTCTTCTCATCCACCCGCACTGGAACGTAACTCGAACTAACATTGTTTCTGCCGTATAGCAGTCCGTGCACATCCTTCCTTTCCCGAACTTCGTCGAAGGCGGAAACAGAAGTCAGCGCCGCGGAACAAACGCGAATGGCGTGCGATTCAGAGCGGGCCCTCTAATGCAACGTGACGCGATAAGTTCTCGAAGCGACCCGAAAAACTAAAGAGGCCGCGCCATCTGCAGCTCACGGGGAAGGAGGACAACGTACACGCGAGGTTAACGTATGCGAATGTGGTTAGGCGTGCGTGGCGCAGTGCTTAACGCCGCGCACCTAACGGTGGGCACGGCGTGGGAAAACAAAGCGCGCGTATACAACGTATGCGATATCGCAGCGGCAAGGCGATGTTCCTGCATGCGCCTCGTGGGAATTGAAACGCGCGCGTATATAGGGAGTGACGGCTCCGCGAAGCGATTTGACTACGCGGGGCATTTGCGGCAGCTTCATTCCCAGAGCGTCCTGTTCGTTCGTCTCGAATGCCGCGTCGTCTGCTTGTATGCGCAGCCCTGTGAGAGACCGTTGTGTCCGGCTGCCAAATCTGCGTGCTTCCGGGGTTCTGGGGAGTGGTTAGTGTAATCTAACTATTGATACGGGCCGCCAGACTGATTTCCTGTATTCTTCTACCTCTTCTTCTAAGACAATAAAGATTAAATAAACAACAACAGAACCAATATGGCGCTGTACATTTCCTGTTACATTGCACAAAAAGCAGCTTACAGTGGCGCAACAAGGGGGTATCGATTGCTTGTGTCACTAAGTGCGCAAATAATGTGGCACAGGAGTATAGAAGCGGCGGCTTGCGTCAGCCGATCAGGACCGTGCGCTCATTCGAATGAACGTGTCCCTACAACCTACCTCCGAACATCTTGGAGGCTATGTGTGCTCGCCAATGTGTCCGAGCGTCGTCTGTACAGTTTCCGGATTCGTATCGAACTCCCGGGCCGGCTTTCACTTCGACCGACTATGTGCAATAGAGTGCACTAAGTGCCATACAAGGCACGCGTATATAGCTGTAAGCCAGGCGCGGAAACAGCTTCCAATGTTAACGGTCAGAATGACATCCTCCTTCAGGAACTCTTCATAAGTAATTTCTTTCCCGCATGCATGTAGTTGAATCAGTGTGTCCTTTTTTAGTTCAGTGCAGTACAATGTGGACGCAAGCAGTAGCCTTCGTTTAAAGTCCCATTTGGGTCCCACAGCCTCGGACTAAGTCGTCTTCTGGCGCTTTGGAATTATAATGAAAAATACTATAGCGATGATGGTATCTTCAATACGGCATACATACACGGAAGCCAGCTTAGTAATGACGGCAACACTGGGCTAGAAAGAGAGAGTAAGAGGCATAAAAATTGATTTCAATGATTGCTCTAGGCATATTTAGGGAAGTACGAATAAATACCCTTCCAATAAATTTCTTCGCCGCTATACCTTTGTTTCTGTTTTACGACTCATTCGAGTGTTGAGATACATGGACATTCACGCATGTACACGCAGTGTTTTTCATCATCGTCATAATCGTGTTATTATTATTATTATTATTATTATTTAGTAGTAGTAGTACCAGTACTACTACTACTACTACTAGTAGTAGTAGTAGTAGTAGTAGTAGTAGTAGTAGTAGTAGTAATAGTATATGGGATCGGACCATGAAAAGAGCTGTAAACCCGGATACCCGATAACGGAACTTGTTTGCGGCGGGGGAAGGGGGAGGGGGCTGTTAACTCGCTAAGGAAAACCATGCCTTCAAAACATCCTTCAGGTGAGGCTATCCGCCGCCACTCGGATGGTGTGATGATCGCGGTGATCGCTAATGGTTTACAGCCCCGTTGAATCGGGGCAGCAGCAAACACTCACCAAGCCACGTGCGCGCTACTTTGTACCTGTTAACGTGTCACAATCAGTTGCGCTACTTATTACTGCTTTATCTCGTCGCCTCCTTCGTCCAACGCCGCCGATCCAAACACACAGCTTCGGACGCTATCAAGCCGTCAGGGACGCGGGTCACACACAAAAAAAAACAACAACAAAAAGAAACAAGAACAACAAAAAACATGGTCGCAGTCGTCGCAATTGCGCAGCCTCGCGCGCTTCGCCCGGTCGTGCCGGTTGGTCGCACCGGGTATCCCTCCCCTCTCTCTCTCTCTCTCTCTCTCTCTCTCTCTCTCTCGATGGCAGTGGCGGCAGCGCGTTACGGGACTTCCTCGAAGAAACAGGTCCGCTCAACTGTGCACGCGTATCCTGTGCATATCTCGCGACACCTTAAAGAAACCTTTCCCGGCACTGGCCTTCGGATTGGCGCTTTCGGCGTTGCTCCGCTCTTGAATTTCTCGAACTAGTTCTTCGTTTCCTTTCGTTCTTTTTAATCCCTGGTGCTGATCACGTCTCGCCTTCCTCCGAGGCAGAGCGATCGGCCGTCGCGTCGGGTCCAGTGGCGGTCGCACGAGGAGATAAAGGTCGGACAAACTAACCACTGCGGTCGCATTGCGAGTTAGCTTATACGCGGACTTCCCGGCGCTCCATGCAACTTGCTATCACACCCAGTTCTAGTGTAGGAAAGAAAAAAAAACGAACTAATGATAGAATTATTGTATTAAGAAGCTCGTCACTGTGCATGACAGTGTGACACTTCGACAAAATGTGCGCGACACAGCTGACACTTTGGACCGACGCTGAAGAATCATCGACACCGAAGGCTTCGATTTTTCGGTAACGACCATAGATAAACCAGGCAAAATGTTGTGATTCAACAGACTGTGCGACAACGTTCACACAGACAGTCTCGGATATTTTATTCCATGCTCCTCCTTTTCATTTCTTTCTCTCATCTTTAACACCCCTTCTCACCTTCCCCAGTACAGGGTATCCAGCAGGAGGTACGCTATCATTAACTTCCGTGTCTTTTCTTCACTTTTCTCTCTCTCTCTCTCTCTCTAACACACACACATACACACACACCGTTCGGAGCCGCGGCACATTGACAGAACACGTCATCGAGAGGTTTGTAGCAGAGTTTTGTTTTTCTTTTTTTCATGCAGGTCTCTGGCATGCCGCAACCACGATTATAATCCCAATCACGGGACAAGCGGCGGCGGACGTACACGTTTATGCACACGCCAGCATAGGCATCCAATATCCTTCCGCCTTCTGTCTCGGCTTGCTTTTCCCTTTCCTTTCTATAGCAGAATCTATGACTGTGATTTCCGCGTTCCTCGTATGGCGGAAGTCCCCTCTTGACCTCGCTCCATCTTTATAGACATGTCTGCTTAGTTCGTTCGTGCCTGTGTAATGCCACTACAGTCCTCAAATGTCATACGCATGGCGTTGGCGCTAGAAGGCGTACCGCGGATAGAAGAAAAAATAAGTCGGGCATTTTCTGTTTTTTGCTCCCTTTCTTTTTCTTCCCTTTGGATTGGCTCAGTCTCAAAACACATCCTGGACAAGGACGGCCGGCGTCTTTTCGTGCGTCGTTTTGCGCAGTGCCCGTCTTCTATACAGGAGCCGGAACGAGCGCAGGTATAGCCTAAATTACCCGTTGCGGTAGCACCAAACGTGAATCAGACAACATAAGAGACGTGTACCTCGTTCGTTATTTCACGAAGTGCGACAGACACGAAGGGCCTCTTGTGTATGCTTGTTCGTTTGTTTTGATTTGGTCATTAGGCTGCAGCGGTTGAATAGTCTGCGCTGCGCCCTATTTGCGCTTAAATATTGCCTGCTCCCAACGACGCGAACGATACAAGAAATTAAGTACGTGATCACAACAGAAAGTTAAGAATTTGATCGGCTAATTTTCAGGTCGCATAAAGGCCCACTTTCACATCCGCAATAATCAATTCGGAATTTTCGCATTCGTAAAGAAAGAGGTGGTCTCGCGCAGTTGATAGCTACGGCTAGATACGACTGATAAACGCCCCGTTTGTGCGTGCTGTTCAAAATGTAGTAGCTAGAAGAGCTTAAATCCTAATGGTAAGCGTTGTGAGCAGGAAATGCAGCCGGAATGCGGATGAAAGAAAGTGAAACAGAAAGAAGTGGCAAGGGAAAGGTAGGCGGGGTTAACGAGATAGAGCCCAGCTATGGCTGGAAAGATATCCGCACGCAACAAAGTCAGTCCCACACACGCATGCACGAGAGCCATCAAAATCCGGTTGGAGGACCAACTCGTGCAAGGTTTGTGCCCGCCTTCATGAGATCCTTTCAACTCTGACCAGAAGCCAGCGACGCCTTAGAGGCACCGAACGTCGGACACGTGCCTGAAGCACCATGTCCAGGGAGTAACGCCTATATGTCCAAGCTGTTCAAGATTGTGCGAACCTGCTTTTCTTCAGCCTCCCCCCCCCCCGCCCCCCACACCCACACACACACACACACCTCTTCCAATTTTCTTTTTTTTTTTTTTTTCTCCTGGAACCTCCAATCGAAATACCAAGTCTCTAGGACGAGCGTGCTCAGGAAGAAGCACGGACCTGCTTTACACCTTTTGCGGAACGCCTCTACGACTTCTGCGAGTGAATGGCTCGAAACAACGAGGCACGCTGGCGGACAGCGTCGGAGAGGAGGGGGGGCCGCGAAATGAGTCTCTCCTCGCCGCCGGCTGAGACTATTCGCCCCCGAGCGGCGAGTCAGTCGCCAGCAAGTAGTATAGCAGTAGTAGTCGTATAGGCAGGCATGCGGGACGCGACGGCGACTTCCTTCCGAGCACTTACTCGAGCGTGCACCGCTCATTAGGGTCACGGCGAAGCAGGACGAGCACACGAGGAGGGGGGCATTTGGCAGCGTGCTGGGAAACTCGAGCGAACGGGCCCCTTCTCGACGAGGGCCCGAGGCGCGTGCTTGCGGCACGGCGGTGCCTCTGGCGCCGACGTTTAATCGCCTCACGCCGTGGGAGAGTATAATACGGCGCCCATATATGTACGATAGAATAACACAACAATCCCAGAGTCAAGTTAAGAGGCGGGAGCTCATGGTCGAATGCACGTCCTCCGGATAATGGCCAGGGCTGACGTGAGCACCCGTTTCTCGCTCGTTTTCAAGCGCCGTCACTTGAACTATGTGCAAGGGAGCCCGCACGCAGCTCTGGGCAGTAAGTGAGTGCACGCGCTTTGTGACGAAACGTCCTCACGGAAGTAGCGGCTGACTATAGGCTGCAGAATGGAGCGAAGTTTATAGTTCATATATATAGTTATAGGGAAGAACCAATTGTTACTCAAGCAAATATATCGCTACTACATTTCGTCAATGTTTAACATTTTGTCAACTTGTCGATGAAAAACAAAAAAACAAAAAACATATGCGGTATGACGTATTGACAGAGATCCCAGGCGAAAGGGTAGAATGCAGTTCAGGAAGTATATACTTATTAGATCTTTCATCTAAACGTGGATTGCGCCATACTTGTCCGGGCTTGCCCCAGTACGTTTCGTGTGCACGTTGCACGAATTGTACCGATATGCCCTTAATAATTCATCGGGCTTCACGGGTGGAAACTACCGTTCGAATATATGAGGGCCACCCTAACGGCATGGTCCGGATTACTTATCGCTTCTTATCTTAGCTCAGAAAGCTTGGTACGAAAGCGTTTCTTTGCAAAAAAGTGCGAGCAAAGTCTATCACCATCAGCAATAGCTCATACCCACGGAAGCAATGGCCCGTACCCCCGTAAGCAAACAAAAGATGTGATGGCTTATAGCCCCGTATATCACGGTATATAACAGTGTATATCGCAGTGATCAGTATATCACAGCAATACGAAGAACGTTTGCCAAAGTTTACTGTTTGTCTGGTCACAATAGCGTAGGTGGTGGTCCGCCCGAAGCTTCGCCGTCCAACCACCTTCACAGGGTGGGACAGTCCCTGCTTTTTCTTTTTCTTGCATTCATAAAACCAATCACAAAGCCCAACTCGCGACCTCCTGCATCCTCAGAAGCGAAATATGCCCATCTTAATGAGCACGTTTCTAGAACGGCATGGGCAGGCCCGACAGACCTGTTGGCGACAACACTGTGGGCCGAAGCGTCTCCCTATATGCCGCTTCAGATTGGCAATGGCCACGCCAGTTGCGTTTCAGTCGCGCGATATACACGCTGACTTGCGGCTAATGATGTGCGCCAGCGGCGACGACCGAGTCTGGCTAAACGTTTCGGGGCTTGGCGTCACAATGACGTCGTTGCAGTTTTCGAGGCACCTTTGTTTGCAAACACGCGACTTGCCTGCTGCAAGTCGGAGCTTGCAAGAGGATCACCCCTGGCTCAACGGTGAACTTGTCATCGACACTCGCAAGGGTAAAGGGAGGGGCTAGTTTAGTGACGAGAGAGAGAGAGAAAACGAAGGAAAGCGCAGGGAGGTTAACCAATATACACAGCTGGTTCAAAGGCCATGGAGTGTGAAAGGACGAAGGGGCCACCGAGAGACCGTAACGGTTGTGCTGGTGCCCTAGCTGCTTCGGGGGTAGCGATCTGGCGAGGAAAAAAATGAGTTGCCCCAGAGCGATTACCCGGAAAAAAGCCACTGCGTAACTGACCGACCGACCAACCGTTCGGTACAGTTGCAAATGATGCGGACCGTAATTGGCATGGCGACCCTGCAGTGCGTTAGATGGCCTCCATAGGCGCTCATCTGAGAACTATTAGAGAG
This sequence comes from Dermacentor andersoni, assembly GCF_023375885.2. NCBI lineage: Eukaryota > Metazoa > Arthropoda > Arachnida > Ixodida > Ixodidae > Dermacentor > Dermacentor andersoni. Next base: position 85,141,506 of record NC_092816.1, read on the forward strand.
AGAATACCAGTCCTTGCACGGTATGCGTCCTTGCGCGGCATTTTTGCCTAATTGTGCCGCCGTGTCTATGGGGGCGGGGGGGGGGGGGGGAGGCTGCAGTCGTTGGTGTGAGGCCTACACTATTTAGACGGTCTGCGGGACGTATCTGCGATGAACCACGAAGCGCATTCCAAGCCATGACGAAATCATTCGCGCGTTCGAAACCGGGCCGCTCATGGCGCGGACTTCCGAGCTCCGACGTCAAGCTTTTTCGGTCCCCAGCAAAGCATGCGCGTGTATATGCGTATATGTGTCGGGATTTCTCCGGCGAATAAATCAGTTAAATTGGATCTAGGCTTTGCGTTCATCATCTAAGTGCATGTAATCTCAAATTTGCTTGATTTCGCGCCTTACGTCATTATTTTATCCGAGAAATTAACAGCTGCCTTCGTGAGCCCATCATGCGGCATATCTAAAAAAAAAAGAGGAAGAAGAAGAAAAAAGAAATCTACAGGAAACAAGTATAGTCTGCGGAATCTGTGCCAAGTACAGCACCGTCAATACAGCCCAACAGCATCATGATGCGCGTTAAGATAATCGCTGAAAAAGCAATATCTCGAGGCAACTCTTCACCATCTTGTCTTTTTTGTTTTTGTTTACGCACTTCATCAGTATGCAGCTGGTTGCGTCGTGAAGTTAACCAAAGTTTGCACTTCCCTTTGGCGTCGGCTACACTTACCCGTCTAACATTAGACCGTTGAGGGGAGCTACGCAACTCACGCAGTCCCGGTTCTCTTTGTTCCAGTGAGGTCAGCGCACGCGCGAGCTCTTTGCATACACGCACGCAGCGCCCGTTTAAAAGTGGAGCCCCGGAAAACTACACGGCGACTGCTTTCCCTTTCGGCGGCGTTGTGAATGGGGTTGCAACAGTTTAACGTGGAGGTAACCAGAAGGAGGGACGCTCACAGAAATATACGCTTGCAAAACAAAGGAAGCGTCGTCGTCTTTCTTTTCTTTTTTTTTTTTTGCCCGTCCGTCTTACGTGCATCTGCGAGCAGCTTTATTTTTAAAGCAGTCGCCTCGCGAGACTTTTTCCTTTCGCTGCGGTTTGGTTTCTTTCGAGCTCCGTACCTGGCCGTAGAGCCTGGTCCGCCGCGGATACGTGTGCGTGTCCCCTTGTTATGCGCTCAGCGGGAAAGGGAAGCGCGCGCAACGCGGCGTGAATGGGGGGGGGGGGGGGGGGGGGGGGCGGTGTGCTCACGAGCGGGCGTGGAGAACGAGGCGCGCCATGCAGACAGTCCCGTTCAGCGCGTGTCCACAATAGCACAAACACACACGCACACCGGAAGTGGAGGGGGGACCGCGTGTGTCGAAACCGGAAGCGGACGCCCTCCTGAGAGGGCCAGCGTCCGCGATGGCAGCCGCATTTGTCCCCTTCCTCCCTGCCCCCCCCCCTCGCTGACAGCGCGGACAATGATGAGCGTGCGCTATATGCGAGCGCGCAGCGGGAAGACCAGCCACGTCGACCAGGTGCGTGTGGCGTTCGTAATCATCATCATCATCATAATCATCATCATCATCATCATCATCATCATCTTTTATGTCCACTGCAGGACGAAGGCCTCTCCCTGCGATCTCCAGTTACGCCTGTCCTACGCCAACCGATTCCAACTACCACCCGCAAATTTCCTAATTTCGTCGCACTGCCTAGTCTTCTGCCGTCCTCTACTGCGCTTCCCTTCTCTTGGTACCCATTCTGTCACCGTAATGGTCCAACGGCTATCTAACCTGCGCATTACATGACCCGCCCAGCGCCATTTCTTTCTCTTAATGTCAATTAGCATAACGTCTATACCCGTTTGCTCTCTGATCGTGAGCGTGTTTATACGTAACGAGTCTTGAGGCCAGGGACGCATACGACGCCACGATGACGACGAGGCTCGCATCAAAAGCAGAAGAGCTGCTTGGATGGAGTACGCGGTTAAGAAAAAATTATTTGGCCAATCTAAGAGCGAATGAAAAAAAAAGAAGATGTCATTGGCGATCCAACGGTAAATGCGAGGGAAATGCGTTAGCATTACGTCGCAGCTCCTTGAGGTCCCGGATCCACAATTTCAAATCGCGTTCAATACTTCCGCGAAGTGTTGTTCAATAGCTCACTCGTCACAATGTCCTGCCTCTTCGAGTAGCGGAGATGCAAGTGACAGTGGTCCAGAGCGTATGACCGTCAGTTGCACCTTCGCTACTCGAAGACGCAGGACATGTCAAGTCAGCTCCTTTGCTTCCCTCTTTTGCTCTAGAGTTTCACGAAGGGCAGATACATATTATTCTCAGCAGCCTACAGAATACGCGGTATGAAACAGGGCTGGAAAACAACTATTTCCAAAAGACGAGCGGAGCACCGAATAACTCTGCAGCGGTGGACCGAAAGTAGCCAACGCGAGCGCTCGTCGTCATCTCTATATACGCGACGACTTGAGGAACGCTCGGCGTAAACGTTGCTGCTATCTCGCCCTTCACAGTGTAAGAAACTTGCCCTTCACGGGGCGTACGACTATCGAATCTCGAGTTGACCACCCTGGAGCTCTTTCGCGCAATAGGCACTTGTCGAACCTCCCGACGCCGTGGGTTCGACTCCCGGGCCGCGCGGAGGCCGCGTTCAGATGGCGGCGGAATACAAGAACGCTCGCGTATATTACTCAGACTTAAGTGCGCGTTAACACAACCCCGCGGGTGGTCGAAATTATAATCCGGAGTCCGGCACTGCGTACAAAGTCTCGCATGTCCGCAGTGGCGCCTCGGAAGTCAAACACCTCAGTTCTACCCGGTTTTGATGGCTGTCACCACTAACCCTTTGAAAGATCCGGAAATTCCTAAGACAAGAACAGACAAGAAACTGGCCCTCCTTTATGCGTTTATGCGCAGCTTTTCGGCGTAGATAACAGCGTTGAAGTCAACACACACGAACTCTGCAGACGCTATACACGGGGGGAAAGGGGACCGGGCCGGGGGGAGAGGGCAAGGTAAAGCCATTGCCCTATAAAATGTTATCTAGTTTCGCCATTTATGACGGGTCGAGGAAGAGTCACGAACGTGGCACCCGCAGGAGCCGGAGCATGCTGCGTGTGTGTGTCTCGCGTATAATGGAACTCGCAGTGTGCACATGCGAGCAGCGCTCACGACTGCAATGCCGGTGACCGCGCTGCCTGCTCGAAGTTCGCGCCTGCGAAAGTTTCGCTTCGCAAAATCCATTTATAGCGTGCAGTAAGCGGGCCACCCTTTCTTTTTGAAGTGCACGGCTGCAAGCACTGCACATTGTTCTCGGCCTTGTCCCTGAATGGCGCCAGTCGTGCGCGAAGTTCGAATGAGAGGCCACACGCGTAAATTCGTTGTTTGTAACCCTGAAATCCAGTTCTCAGAAGAAGGAGAAAAAACACAAAGAAAGAAACAACGGAAGCAGCAATATCGAGACAGCCTCCAGCTGGCGCCACTGAAAAGTGAGTTCTGCGCCGAGCAAAATCCAGACAGGAGCAAGTTGCGCTGTTTCATCGCTGTCTGTAAGCTTTCCGTTTCGTGCAACGCGCTGTTTTGACGCGCTATTTTGGAAGGCCATGCTGTATGACCACAGGATTTGAAGTTGCAGCGCACTATATATAGGCGAGTGCCTGAGAGTGCGATGAAAGGGCGGGACCAGTGTCGCTTTATGCAGTAAATTCTGACGCTAAGCAAAAGGTTGCGGCCGGGTTCGATTGCAGAGCGCGGTGACGCCAGGATTTCGATGGAGGCGGAATGGAAAAAAAAAAAGAAAAGAAAACGCTCGTGTGCGTAGATTTATAGTGCACTTTAAAGAACGTTAGGCGGGCAAAATTAATCCGGAGCCCTCCACTACGGTTCTCGTATAGCTCTGGAGGCGTTGCCTCTGGATGTTAAACGGCACGAATCAATCATCGACATTAAAAAAAAAAAAATTCCTGGGCTCCCTCTTTCTTGGAAATCGAAGCCACAAGCTACGCATGTGGACCCGGCGCGTTATATATGGTGTCCGTTGGCAAGTCAGCACAACGCCGTACATATATAAAAAACGTACTCACTATAGACAGCCTTCCACAGCGCTGCTGGCAATTCCAAGGACCGTTATAATGACCGCATTAAATGTACCTCGTGGTTCAAACAACGAGCTATAACACGCATACCTGGACCATGTGTTCTACAGTGTCGCATGTACCCCACGCTACGACGGCGCCTTTACTTTTTCTCTGCGAAGCACACGGCCTCAGCGAGATGCTTTAATTAATCCTGCATGTTGTGTGTTTTCGTACACGTTAGGCGAATAACGGTGGTCTAACTAGGCATATGCGTCGTGGAGCCAACGTTCCGACAAGGAATTAAACTTGCCTTCTTCGCGGGGCAGCAACTGGAGACAAGTTTCCGCGTCTAAACGTTTGCTCCCCCGACATTTCCTTGTTCTACCATTGTAATTCACTGTGAAGCCTCCATCTACCCTTGTGAGCTGCTGCTGTGCGTGTTACGGGTTTTCTGTGTGCATTATTTCATTTGTCATCGCCTTCACCCGGAGTACATAGAACACTGGGCGTGCCGCCAGGTAGATCTCCCCAGCTTTAATTAAGGAGCTTCCCTGTTTTCTTTTCTTTTTTCCGTGCCACCAGTTCATTCGAGCAGCCGCATTCTTTTTCTTCTTTTTTTCGGACTTCAAAGGACTCTGCTGCTACCCAGGTATTATAGCACCGCGCGTGACTGCGGTGCAACCTGTTGGACTCGTTGCTATTTCCTGCGATGGATGATGCTGCGGCGAAACCACGCTGAGCATCACACGCCGACGACTGTATTTTCCTTCCTTTACAATGCAATGTTTCTTTCACTGCTTTAGCAATGAACAATTTATCTATTAACTCGAGTATATACGGCGTCCAAATGCATGACGTCGCTGCTAGCGGGTGCAGGAACTTCAGGACAATGCCGCCATGCACTCGTCTTTCGCATAATTTGCCTCTTTCTGTATACTAGCCCACCAAGAGTCCTCACTATGAAATAGTGCTTGTTTCGGCATCCGGAATAAGTTTAATTTCATGAATACAGCCCGTATTTACAGCCTATTCATTTTTTAGTGTCCCTTTGACTATAGCCAAGAAGACGACGCTTCAGGGCAGGACTTCTCGGGAAAAACCGGGCCAGCAGTATACGCGCCATAGTTGGTCTGTGTCATGCCGGGAAACTCAGTACCGCGCCATACACAAAAAAAAACACAATAAAAGATAAAAAAAACACGAGGACGGATACAAAGTGCGCGAACACCTTGGGTTGCGTAGCTGTCTTAGTCCTCGTTGCGCGACTAAGCTTTCCGTCGCGAGAACCATCTGCAGATTCACAAAACGCGGGGAAACAAAAAATGGCCGCCTCTGCTCTTCTGTTCGGAAAAACGGAGTGGTGGCGTCGGGCAGCTGCTGGCGCACTCTGTGTGTATGCACACAACCTCCGGAAGGTTATCGCACGGGACGGCGCGGGGCTACCGTTAGACACACCGAACACGCCTCTGTTGGCGCACGCCCGTGGAGGTAAAGGACAAAGCAGACGAGGTAGAAAGAAAAGAAGAAAAAAAAACATGACGAAACGAGCTCGTGCTGCCACGCGCGCCAGGAATATCGCGTGCACGTACAATAGACGCCGCAATGAATAGGGCGGCGCGGGGTTACACGCGGCGGGGTGAAAACGCCCCTGGATGCGAGAGTATATACAGTACACTCCGAACGTGGGCTGGGAAGTCTGTAGATGGATAGGGCGAGGTGTGGGGGGGAGGGGGGGGAAGGATCTATGTCGTAGGATTAAGGGTTGCAGAGGGGGGGGGGGGACATTCGCTTGGCGCGTGCTCTGCGCACCATGCAACCTGGATGAGAGCGTGTATAAAAAAGCGGGAGAAGACGACGACCGCGGATCCCGCCAGATGCGGCAGCTGCGATAATTCAAGCGTGCGGCCCGTGTCACTACACACGTATAGTCCATGGCCTCTGCTATACAGCCCTCCCGATTCCGACGTCGGCCCACTCGCCGGATTTGTCCCTTCATCTGCACGCGGATTCAGCCGAATGTATGCGCGCAAGTCCACACCGGTCCTTGAGCTCTTCGGAAGACGCCACACACGGACCGCGTGTCACTCGCTCGCCTCTACATCCTTGGTCTTGCGCGCGCATGGCTATAGGGCAGGCGACACTATGGATATATACTATAAGCGGTATTCGCAACCGGCCACCGCCACCGTACCATGCACTATGTTCGATTTCGTTAAGTAGAGGGCACTGGCGGCGTCTCGTCTGAAGTCCTCACTGCGTCCGCTCTGGATATTCCTGAGCCATAAAGTACATTTACAAGCGCCTTGAACTTCGAGAACGGCGGCACACTCCGTTTCAGCGTCAGCCTGGTGCTCGTGCACGAGGCCCGCAATAATTATGCACCGCTCCCGCAATCTCGGGGAACGATTAGAACCCGTTCTGCACGAAGCCTGTATTGGGTGAATCTGTATTTGCGGTGAGCATAGGCTCCTGTGTTTTTCACCGGTGAAATGAATAGCAAAGTGCGGCACCTATAGGTACACAGCTTAAGAGATACAGGAGCATATTGAATGGTACATGCACGTTTTCTACAATCACGCGCGATGAAAGTCAACTTAAGGGCACGGCGGTGGAGGCACGTTTCCCAAACGAATTGTCATCACAGCGGTCACCGAGGAGCGTTACTGAACCACAGTGAATATACTTCAGTGGAGATGCAACAACGCATCTCGGGAATGCTGGGGTAGAAGGAATTAGCGAAGAGCTTTAGCCACACCGTATGAGCTCGCGGAAAAATGCGCAGCCGTATACAGCAAAACTTCGGCGTCGAGGAAAACGGAGCACTTACAGGGCAGATGAGATTGTCACGCACGTCTAGTAAGAACGCGGCACGCCTGAAACTATCTCGTTTCAATGCAGGACGCAAACACATAAAACACGACGTGCTGGAGCATAAATAGATCACCAGGCGGCGGATATGTCATGCTGAAGTCGCGGCAGTGACGCAAATAACAAAAACGAAAAAAGAAAGGAAAAAGTGAGCCAACAGATAGCTAGACAAAATGAGCTCACCCCCTTCCCAGGCGGATCTGTTATGCAGAAGTCGCGGCGGTGATGCAGATAACAAAAAGGAAAGAAAAACCACAAAAAAGTGAGCTAACAGATAGCTAGACAGAATAAGCACTCCCCCCCTCCTCCTCTCTTTGGCGACTGACGTCTGCACCGACGTTCTTTCCTTACGTCATTCATCTTATGCGCCAATGACGAACGAGTTGCTAAACATCAGCGTATTGTTTGTACTCCGCAGCTGAATTCACATTGATGTGATCTAGGGCTGCACCTTTCATCACCTCACCTTACTCGGAAAATATGTCCGGCGGTTAATGGTGGCACAAACCTTGGCGACGAGCCCGGCATACAGACTAGATTGAGTCAACCGAATGCTCTGCGCCAGTGGAGAGAAGACATTTGCGTGCCGTCTTTCGGGAAGTTGCTTTGCTTTTGCTTGCTTTTTGCGACAGTTGCGCCAATGCTAAACGATAGTTGTTATCATGCACCGGGTGTGTCAGCGAACACTTTCAAATATTTTTTAAGAATTGCCTTGGCAGATAGCACAAGTCTAGTCGATGAGCTGGTCTACTCGAAGAGGCGCACATAACTCGCCCAAAAGATTGAAACGCATAAACAGATAATTAACAAAAAATCCCTAATTATCTTTTTAACTGATTACCTTATGGCACCCATTGAAACTGACAAATTCTAGCCGGGGAGTTCGTAAGGTGGATCCACTTGGAACGAATTCTCAGGATGACACCAGTTTCTAGACTCCCTAACTATCGAATTCCCTAACTTTGCGGACAAATGTATTGGCGTTCCAGTTACTTTTGTGCTTCGATGCATATAGCGACATCTTTAAAAGGAAGTAAGCGGAACGACAGCGCATATTTACCGCAAGTTCGGTGGGGAATGTCTCGTAAATGGTGTCATCCACACCATTCTATTCAATTGGATATGCATTGCAATCTCACCCGCTAGAATGTATAAATTGCAATATGTGCCGTGGAGTATTTAGCTAGAAACATAATTGGTAATTTTTGGTTAATTCGCTTATTATACATTACAATTTTTCGTGCATGTCCATCTCTTCGAGTAGACCAGCTCATGGAGTAGAAATTTGCTATCTACCACAGGCAATTTAAATAAGAAAATACTTGAAAGTGTTCGTTGAAACAACGCTCCTGTGCAACGTGATTTATAACTTACATCGCGCCTGCTGTTTGCGAGCCTTTTATGACAGGTGAATGGCCAGTATATGAGCCTCGGGCATATAATCCACAAACAAAGAAGTATCCGTCAAGAATGGTCTCTTAATGAAATCGGAGTCTCTTGGAAGAAGCCTGCAATGTAATGCGCCCGCTTCTAAGTGGCTTTAGCCTGGGAGGACCATAATACGGGCCATGGGGCACACTAAGGAATGATTGGTTAGCTGGCTGTTACGACCCCCTACAGGGCTGCTCAGTCGGGATGCTCATAGATCGGGCTTTTTTGCCACACACACACACACACACACACACACACACACACACACACACACACACACACACACACACACACACACACACACACACACACACACACACACACACACACACACACACACACACACTCTCTCTCTCTCTCTCTCTCTCTCTCTCTCTCTCTCTCTCTCTCCAGAGGAGGCGTTCAGCTTCTTTAGTAAAAACGAATTATGATAGTTTATAAACTCCGAGCAGACTTGTAGACTGCTTGGACTACATAGAGAACGTTAGCTTTGGTATGCATCTAGGGTACGTTTAAAACGAAAAACAAAGGAACTTTGCTTTCTTTCGTTATAGAAATTCCTACTCACATAGACACCCGTTTATGGCGACATTAAGACCGGAGACAACCGAAAGACGCATGCACTCATAACTTGTGTTTTCGTTTTGTTGGCTAGGTGTCCACATAAAGAAGTACCGTTCTGTATAAGCGTAGGCCCAAGTCAGTTGTCCCTTTTGACTTCACCGGAAAACGTACATCTACGGACTGTACAACTTAATGTTTGCGACGGCTGATCAACGTGGAGCACGCTTGCCCGCCGTAAAGGAAAAAAGAAAAAAATGCGGTTGAGACGATCGTTGATGCGCGCACGGTGCATAACATATAACGCGCATCGCTTGAAAGCGCGCGTTCCGCGTGATATCAGCGATTCAGCGACTCGGTCGGTCATGAGCCCGCCAAAGGACACTCGGAACGCTTCTTCCTTGACACGAATGTCGTAACTCATAGAAGACGCGTTAAGATACACAAACATGCACCCTTATGTCATTCGCGCCAAAAAGCTCGCCGCGCACGTATATTAAGGTCGCGTCCGTGTTCGACCATGCCCGGAGGTCCACACACACATCTCCCGCATGGAGAAAAAAAAAAAAAAAGAGAAGGACGCGCGTGTCTATAGAGCCATACAGAAAATGAAAAGGCCACAAATACTCCGCGAGCAAGTGGGACGCCGAATGATACGCGTCTCCGACGGCGGTTTGCGTCGCAGCTGCTCGACGTTACATAAGACGCAAAATAATTCCACCTTGGCGTGTATATACGTGTATACGAACACTTCTTGACGACAAGGACGTACCATCACAAGCACGAGGACGAGGACGCACAGGAAAGTGAAGGAAACGAGATTCAAGTCTGGCTTGTTAGTTTCGCATCGATTGCTTGTTACTTGAGTATCTAATTTACTGAGCCGTGTTAGGGATACACGCCCCGTATTCAATAAAAAGGTTCTTACGCCAAACTCGTTCGTAAAAAAAAATATATGAAAGACAATGCGAACGCTGCGCATACTATTAGCGAAGCTGGCCGGCCAATGGCAGAGAGCAGAGACGAACGAAAAGGAGCGTTGCGAATTCGTTTCCTATGCCCTCTAAATCGACCCGGAGACTGGAATTCCAATCTCTACACCACGCACGCTTTCAATCGTCGTCAACGCATGCGGTTCCCGCGCGCTCGTGTATAACTCATACGCGCTACGCGCTCCAAGTATGAATAATATCCAACTCGTATACGCTCGCCGTGCACGTATATACGTACACGCACGATCGCGCACGGTGACGACACCTACCAAGCACCGCACTATGCGTCTCGCACGCACGCATTGCGGACGGGTATGGGAAGGGGGGGGCTCATGCATAAGCGATGGTGGGAAACAAGCGCGTGTACTGCGCGGCATATGGGCAGGCGCTCGGCGAAGAAGCGAATGCGCGGTATACGTGCGGGTCAATCGAACGATATCGCTTTCAATCACGCGTGTGTATACCTCTGCTTTCGAAACGATGCGGACGTGATCTCGCCGCTCTCGTCGACTTTACGTTGCGCGCTGTTCGTGCCCGCGTTTTGCTAGTTGAGCGAAGCATCGCGTTGCTCAAGACCGCGATTGCTTCTTAACATCGGGTCCGTATATACGAAACAATCTGTCGTTATATCGGCTCGTTCGCGATCGACTACGGTCTTCCATGCACGCTATACACGCGTGTGAAGAAGCCATGACGAAGGATTTAGTCCAAGAAGCTCATCCTCGTACGAAGCACACGACCAAACTCCGCCGCTGTCTCGAAAATCCGAGCTTTAGGTCGCCAGTATGCGCGATTCTCAACCACCCCAATTTTCGCCGACCCACGGGGCCAAATTCCCAAAACCATTTTCGTTCGTATGTGCTCTTGTGCCAGTGGCCGGCCACATTCTGTAAGAACATGTCCGACAGCGCGATAACCCGGTATCCGGTCTTCTACGGACGATTTCATAGCGTAAGACCCTTCTTTCTTTCTTTTTCATTGCGGACCCAGATTCACTTTGCTGGCTCACATTTCTCCGCGCAGCGGCGGTTTTATGCGTCGCGTCACCCCGAGTCCGTGCAATTGAGTCAGACGCCATTTTGCCGCGGCTGTCCTTCGCCGCTAAAACGAGGAAGTGCGCCGCGTACGTGCTCCCGAAAATATATCAAGTTTTCTGCGTTTGCCGAGGACAAAAAGCGCGGGCCCATAGAAAGCGGCGGAAACGAACACGAAGCGCTCGCGACACGCCTTTCCCCCAACAGAGCAGTCGTTCGCACGGAAGAGGATTAAAATTCTGTAGTTTACGATGGCTCGATGCCAGGGCCCAAGAGAAACGGCCCGGGAAGCCGCTGGCGTTGCGTAAAGGGCTGCGTGTGATTACCGTATATACCGTCGTCTCCCGAGCGATTCACGTTGCGTGCCTTTCGCTTCCGGTCGACGAAGCTGCCACTATGCGGTACACATGCTAAAATAAACGTCCGGCGCACGCGCGGGGAGACGCCCTTTTGCGCAACTGCCTATCACGCTGCCACTTAGCGCCGTTAACTATACGCGCCCGCCGTCGCTGTCCGTCGCTCATTTGCAAATAAAGGAGCGGGACCGCGCGCGCGTGTCAATTGCGTCTCGTTTCCGGTGCATCCGGTCGACCATCGAGTAACCCACACCGCGCAACACGCGGGCGGTACAACAAAATAAATAAATAAATAAATAAATAAATAAATAAATAAATAAATAAATAAATAAAAGAAATAAAATGCCCCATCGTCCAGGCCGCGACGCATGCACAACCGCGAACGCCCGGCGCTGTGCGTATAAATGTGCGGCACTGCGTACGCCTGGTAATCGCATGTATACAGCCGGCACGCAGCTCGGGAATCAACAGGTTCGTGCCCGGCGAGGGGATCATCGAGCGTCTGCGTTCACAATCACGTATGCTAAGCGAGACACGCACGGATGTACGTGTTTGGTATGCGTGAACCTGTCCCGTCCTTCCAAGGACACACATCGAGGAGGCATGAGTCGGGTCATATTATATATCATATAGGTGATCTGGGCACGTATTAACAAAACGTGTCTGTCGTGAGAGCTTTCCCTCGTCGGCTATAGCCCGTCAGGGCGCCCGCATTCACGACAGCGATCGGCTGCACAATGAGAGGAAACCCGCTGCGATAGGGCCAGTCACGCAAGGTATACTTGAGAGAAGTTATGTAAATAAAGGCCCCAGATGCTACAGGGACGATGAGCATAATGATGAACGACCGCTGTGCGAAAAGCACCAGCAAACTGCCGTAGCGAGCGCGGCATCAGAACATAGGGAGTTGTTAAATACCTGCGTCAATCAAAGCTTAAACCTACTCCGGAAGGGTCAACTAGAACGTCTGTGAGGAAGCTGTTGTGTACTTGACTACGCGCTGTACAGTCAGCCGTCAGTGCACCCGTCCCGCGATACGATTGCGTGGACACCGAGGAACATGCGTGCTTACTCACCAGGAAGGGCAGATGGTTGACGGCGAAGGACAGCAACGTAACCACGGCGACGACCGTCCAGCGATACTCGGACACTCCGGCCTCACATAGAACCTGCGGGCTGTACGGCCTCCTGGACGTCTGTCTTCCAAGCACGTGCAGGGGCTTCGAACTGGACGAGCTGACGCTGCTCCCGGTGCTAGTCGTTCCGTACTCCGGCGTTGCGGTGCGCAGCTGCTGGAGGCGCGCCTTGCGGCCCAGCTGCCATCGCTGCACTTCCATGGCGACGCTCATGCCGATGCTGCACGCCATGAGCATCCCGTAGAGGACGAGCACGAACAGCGTGTACCGGCTGTCCCAGAGCTGCGGGTGCAACGAGCACTCCAGCATGGACTCCGAGGAGCGGGCGAACGCGGACGCAACGCCGATCAGGACGCCGATGACGGCGAGCACGGCCACGTGGTACCGGATCTGGTTGCGACGCACACTGAAGCGGTACCGGTACGGCCAGCGAATCGTCAGCAGCCGGTCTCCTACCGCGGATGCTAGCGTCGTGAGCTGGAAGGTGCGGCTCGCCGCCAGTCCCCACAGCACGAACCCGCACGGGGCGGCGGCCATCTTGGGTCCAATGAGTCGCAGCACCGAGAAGCCAAAGCAGAAGAGCGCGGTGACCAGGTCCTGGCAGCAGACGGACAGCAGGAACAGGTCGACGGTCCTCCACTTGCGGCGGTACGTGTGGAACACGTAGGCCACCCATAGGCACAGCACTATCAGCACGGGAGCCGTGGCCGATACAGCCAGCCAGAGCACCGGGAAGAGCTCCATGGTGAATCGAAAGCCCGCCGTGGTTGCGGTTTTTGTGCGTAGCCCCGGACGGGAAGTCGCGACGGGCTCTTCTCACATGACGGGATTGCTCGATGGAGACGAGTCACTACGGCGGCGCTGGGGACACTGGTAGAATCGTGAATCACCGGTCCGACTTAGGCAGCGTCGGTTACTTGCGTAGCAGTGGGCCACGGGGTTCTCTCGACGCGTTCACATCACTGGCTTACGGTAGAATTCTGGCTCCGAGAGCCGGAACACCAAAGTCACAAGGTGTCGAGCTGACGGCGACGAGGACGACGAGCTATACTGTCGACGCCTCACCTGTACCACGCTCGCTGAACAGGAACCTACAGAAAGATTATCCCAGCGTGAGCCTCGCACTGTACATCCTCAGTCCGGCAACGCGGGTCCGCACTAACCACCACATGCACACCTCAGCAATGGGTCGCTGGGTCACTCAGAAAGCGCCAAGTTTCCAGGCGCGCATCCACTCGGAGCTGCTTCCAGCGGGCCGCCGGAGGGGCACCCAGGCACTCGCGCGCGCGCACACAAACACACACACACAAGCAGTGCGATCCCCGGGCGGCACTCAAGGATCTATCTGGTCGCGGCGCGCTACTCGGGATATCCAGTTTCCGAAGAGGCGTTTGTCGTCGTCGGACGCCGCCGGCGGCGCCGGGCGCAAAGGCACTCACGCTCGTTCGGCCCAAACACGCTCGCACAACAGCGACGGCACCCACCGCCACACACACACGAACGAGCACGGAGCAGAGAGAGCGCACCGCGGCGAAGTGTGTATCCGGAACAAGGGGAGCGCGGCGCACACAGGTCCCTCCGCACCGCAGACGGAGCGCGGTCTGGCTGGCTACCCGGTTCCTTTGGCTGACGCCGCCGATGCGTCGGTTCTCTTCTCCCGGCGGGACGGGCGAGAGGCGCGGGATTCGAGGCCTTCTCGGGCGCCACTACGAACGAGATAGGAGAGGAGGCGGACCTGCCTCCTCCGGCACGGTTCGTGCGGACCGGAAAGCACGCCTCGTGTATGTGAGTGCACCCCCTCCCCCCTCCCACCTTCCCCTCCGCGAGCAGTCATTGGGCAGTCATTACAGAGCAGTCGCCACTGTACACGACAGTGCGATATACATACTTCGTTAACTCTCATTGTCACCCGCCATGGTTGCTCAGTGGCTATGGTGTTGGGCTGTTGAGCACGAGGTCGCGGGATCGAATCCCGGCCACGGCGGCCGCATTTCGATGGGGGCGAAATGCGAAAACACCGGTGTGCTTAGATTTAGGTGCACGTTAAAGAACCCCAGGTGGTCGAAATTTCCGGAAATTGCCTCATAATCAGAAAGTGGTTTTGGCACGTAAAATCGCATAATTTAACTCTCATTGTCCACTTCAGAGCTTTCACGATGCTTGCTCACCGGCGAGTTGCCCGATGATTCCCCAGAAGCATACTCCACTGTGAACTCATTCGCTTATCGAAGTTCCTTGCAAATTTTGTAGCTCTGCCAGAAAGCTTCGTGGTCGCAGCGGTTGTGGTTGTGAGTGAGGCTATCCATTTTGACGTGACTCCAACTCTTCATCTACGTAGTTAAATCTGTTTCATGAGCTGTTAGCTCAGGATGAAGCCAAATCATACGAGTCTGCTCGCATCATCACCCAGAGTCACGTTGAATGAGGAACAGAGGCATATCGGTTTCAATGGAAATGAGCTTGTCGATGTGAATTCCAGAGTTGTCTTGAACGACGTAACCTGTATCTGCAATAATTTCATCCTACAGGTCACAGGTTCCGGCGCTCCTTGATACATGCGGCGTGTCAAGTAGAGATGACAATACCTGGCGTCAACAATGGTTCTCGTCGTTCGAAGTGGCCGAAAAAAGAAATAAATGGACGCAGACTGAACCAGCATTCCTTCCAGGTTCTCACCGGGCCGCGGGAACGGCTTGAAGGTGGCTGTTGTTTTATGGCGAATATCCTTTGAAATTTCCTTTTCTTTTTCTACTAGTGCACTACGAAAGAAACACGTAACCAGCAGGCGTCCGTCATAGGCTATGATGTTGCCGTTGTCACCGATATCGGTCACTCGATCGATGCAGGACTGACGTGAGACCTATTGGCTAGTATATGATGACGGCTGAGAAATCGATGAGTGCAACTTTTCCTGGACAACAAAAGATTATGCGGTGTGAGTGGTTCTCAGTACCACGCAGAGGATAGCTACTGCGTCTCATTCAACCAGCCACTGCCCTAAACATGGTTTATGTTTGGTTTGCGGTTGCAGAACTATCGATAGAGTCAGCACGATGTCGTGGCTTCGATACTGGGCCGTGTGGATGCAGTACGACAAGTTGGACGCCCTTCACCTGAGATTTCGGCGCCCGTTAACATTCTTCCCCTCAGGATGTAGTCAGAATGCATCTATGCAAGGAGTTCCGTTATGGGGTCCTATTTGACATATCCCGTCCCGCGTAACGCTTAAGTTTAAGCCATTAACTGTCGTTAATGCCATAGTGTAGTCAGAAAAGAAAATTTCGGTGGTGAGGGGAGTCACCCACTTGACGTAGGACGGAGAGTAGGGCGGCTGGGCAGGCCGCATACTAACACAGAAATTTCGGGGAGGGGGTGAAAGAGAGAGAGAGAGAAAGCTTACGTGTAAGATGGCTATAGTTGGGCACTCACTCCCCATTCCCCTCCCCACGTGTAGGGTAGCAAACTGGACTCAGTCTGGTTAACCTCCCTGCCTTTTCTTCTTCTTTTCTCTCTCTCTCGGGGGAGGGCGATGCGCCTGCCTGGTGTACCCCCCTTCCCCGCCCCCTGGCTATTTAACTGCATTAATGGATCATGGATGAGTCCACTCGCCAGGCGATTATGGGCTGCCTGAACAATAACTGGTCACGATTCCGAGTTCTGAAGAGAAACTATCGCTCTTCGGTGGCCCATTTTTTAAAGCAAACTTTCTGTACGTGGTCCTCTGACAATCATCGCTATCCGTCGCCTTCCTCTCAATCTCTACATGTTCCCTTACGCTGAGTAAAGCCGAAACGTTGCACGAGATTACATGTAGGGCGAAAATGAAGACAATTATACGCGTCGAAATTTAACAGAAGGCTGATGAATGAATGCGTGTGTATGGCGAATATTCCTCGCACGAAGCGGAGCAAAGTTGTCACGTGGGCGCGAGTGGGGACATCTGCGACGGACACGGTGGTTAAAGCGACTGCACGCTGCATGCCAACGTACAGACGCTAGCTCGCGTTTTCAAATTGTTTGAAAGTCAGTGTCGGACGGCGCCACGTTTGTCCGCAAGCATTACAAGGGACTCGGAAGTATCGCTCTGCGACCTGGCGCGGGCTAAGAGCGAAATATCTCGTTCGAGATGCAAACATCGGCGGCCAGACACCACGTCATCCGGACGCTGTTTCAGTGGCGAGGCGAGTCGTGACCAGTCACCGAACACCTTCGCAACTATTCACTCCACAGCCGCACCGTAGCCGAACGAAGAGGCCTTGCAGCCGCAATGGAATGGCCGGTAGCAGCACGCTTGCGCCTGATGAAACATCATGAGCACCCGAATCCTCCGGCATGCACGGATGACCTCCAGCGATCTTTGCAGCGCGCATACAGGCGCCATCGGAGCGGTGTAATGCACGTTCTCGCTTGTGCACAGGATCATCGCTGCAAGCACAGGTGGGAAATCGGAGAGCGTGAATCTGCGATGACGTGCCTATTTCTTTCTTTCTTTCTTTCTTTCTTTCTTTCTTTCTTTCTTTCTTTCTTTGCTTTCTCTCTCTCGCTTCCAAGGAGGAGGAGGAGAGGAAGCTCGTGCTGCCATCTCCTCCCGCGTCTCCTCCTCGCGGCCCGTCGTGTTGACGAGGAGCGGCGCGGTCGTCCTCTTGGCGGCGGCGCCTTGTTTCGATATTACGGCCCCCTACCAAAGTGGATCACCCGCGCCGTCCGGCGGTTCCTCGCTTACGGGAAGTCGCCCTCCAGAAGTGGGCCACTGCAGGCTGCTTCGCGAGTCTTCGCGGCCGCCTCGCCGCCTGTGGGGCAGCCGTAGTGGCTGAGCATACAGCGCAGCGCGGTGACATATATCAACGCCCACTTTCGGAGGCGTAGCGGAGCGGATAGGAGGCGCCGAAAGAAACACAAAACAGAAAAAAGAAGACCCCCATACGAGAGTCAAAGTAAGAGCTAACGAGAAAGAAACATAACGTCTTCATTAGTTTTCCTCAGTCTTCGGTAGCCATCGGCAGGTGGTAACGGTGCAGGCTGCATTCCAGCAGGCTTAACGGTATTGGAGGCAATTAAATTACAGTGCGGCATGGTTGTAACAAGGTCAGTAGGACGGGGTAAACGCGAAACAAACAACGCCAGTATACCTGTCTCCGGTTCTGGAATACCCCAGATGCTCTAAATGCATAGAGTTTCCCAAGTCCTCGTTGAGTTCACATCGAAGAAAACATCGTGCGAACATTCCGGACACCTTCCCTAATCCGCAAGCGCACTCCACTGCACTGCGCATTTGCCCAGCTAATGGGGACGTTGGTCGTAGTCTTTCTCCGTGGTCATAGTTCAAATGAAGACGCGGTGCTAACTGGATCTGCTGGCGCTTGTCTTATAAGCCCATAATTTCGTAACAGGAGTCATGCCTACGTTTTCCCCTTCGTAAGAGAAGCATACAGTGTGCTCGTACGCACCTATGGCAAAAATTACTAGGTCGCCGTTAGCAGGTCCAACTGTCTCGTGGGAAAGCTAGCTTTACAATTATGAAGACAGCGACAACTATGGCCACTGACTCAAAACCGGAGATATTGTAGTATTTTGGCGCAATTGAAAGGGATGATACTTCCTGGTTTTGTATACGACCGAGCGGTTCCGCTTTGCTGATGCTCAGCAGAATGACGACTTTTGTTTCGAGAAGAGTCGTCAGACAGATTGTCTGTCAATTTAGTGTCATATACATACTGATATACGTAATTATTGATATACGTAATTATTAATGCTTGTTTCGCTCTCTCTCTCTCTCTCTCTCCTAGGTTGACGCATACGTCGACTTCAAGAACCGACAAGAATGAATTCCGACTTGTCTTTCTTTCTTACTTGCGGATGTCGGCGTCTTAGGTAGCGGCATCTGCTGCGTTTTTTCCCATTCCAGTTTACATAATAAATATGACGCCACAAGTCCAGAACACATATGCCACCCACCCGCAGATATCCTTTAAAAGAGGGTGAGCAAGGGTGGCAAAGGAAGGGAATTGCTGTCGATCGACGTCGGCAGAGGATTGCATGGACGGGCGTTTGAAAATCTTCCACCAAAAATTTCAGTTTTGTCACAATTTCTAGACGTTTGATAAGGATCGCCGAAGGCATCCCCTGTGTGCACGTTTCAATAGTGGCGCTCATGGCATCACTAAACATAACTTTAGAAGGTTACAGGCACTATAACCACGTATAGAGGCCTCAATAAATGGTAAAGCTTCAGCACGGACTCCGCCATGCATCTGAATGAACGGGCAAATCACTACGATGATCTCGCCTAGTGAGGATGCCTAATACTAAAGCTATCGTGGATAATTTTTCAAAATACTAGTAAAGTTGAACATCCGCCCGCGTGTCCTTTTCATGCACCCTTACCACAGGGCACTAAGCGCGGCTTACCGCGATGCGTTCACAGTCGTATACCGTACAGTGGCAGCGTTCCTCCCTTGCATAGAGGCACGGTCCCCGGTCTCGCCCGTTCTCTCGCGACCGCACCCTTTGCAGTCACTCATTTTGGCGCCAAAGTGGGGAGCGTCGTCGAAAGGCTGACAAAGCGAAAGGGAGAGAAAGAGTCCTGGGAAAGAAGGAGCGTTAACGGGGTTGGGCATGGAGTCCTCATTGTCAACGGGAGTCGGGCCGTGTCCGGTTTCCTTTCTTTTTAGCGTTCTTCTTTCTTCCCCCCTTTTTTTACCCCCTGTTTCTCCGAGGGCGCCGCAGAAGAAGCGAGCGTCGTGGGTGATCCCTTCGAGCAAGAAGGACCATAAATTTTCAACCTCGTTATTTCTGAAGGGGGCCTGCGTTCGGGTGTGTTTCGGAGGGAAGCTTCGCCTAAAAAGCGAGAAGACGCCGGCGAACACCACGAAAAGGTCGCGTGCGCGCCTGCTGGCTGCGCTACGCGGAGCGACTTCTCGGCGTGCTCGTTTTCATACACGATGATGCGCGCTGATTGCGGCGCACAATGAGTTAACCCGAGGAGAAGAGACCGGATTCCGGGAGACGCGCAGAATGGCGAGCACGAAGGGAAATTCATGGGACCCATATCTTGTTTATGCCCTGATACGTCTATCACCCTTCATCGCCAATCATATACCTCTTCGAAGTTCTTGCTTATCTCTATATCTATTTCTCGCTACCGAGGCATGGAGAACGGTCCGCAGGAGGACTTGTCGTTGGGCTAGGTGTTGTTTACTTTTACTTAACGACTTCATGTAGCGCGACGGCACAATCGCAAGGAAGACACACGTGTGACGTGTGTCTGTGTGTCCTTTTGTGTGATCCTGCCCTCGCTATACAATATGTCGTTAAGAGAGCGGTCTCTTCGACGCAATTCTCTTACGATGGCGACGGTACCGCAACCTTAAGCTTGTTTCATGGCGCACATGCGAAGCAGAAATTCGCTGCCTAGAGAGATCGAGAGGGAGAGAGAGAAAGTAGGCACGACACATTCCACTCAGGTGGGAAAGGCCTCGAGCAAAGAAGAAACGAAGAGGATGTCATGCGGCATGCACAAATCACACGTGGCGTGAGCTGCCATAACGGGGGGAAAGAAAAACGAGAAAGAGAGAGAGAGGGAAGGCCGCTGAAAAGGCGATGCACCCCTCGGCGCGACCTTGGGTGCATGCACCAGCGAGGAAGGCTTCCTGTCCTCGTCGCATGCCACGCGTGTGGCTATACCTCGAACCTGCGTGCCTCTGTTTATACACAACCGCACTCACGCGCGCTCCACGCATTGCGTTTCCATGTTGAATGGAAAAGACGCCGCCTCCGAACGAGCGTCTCTCTCTCTCTCTCTCTCTCTCTCTCTCTACGCGCCTTCGCTCAATTCGCGAAGCAGCGAGTTTCTCGGTTACTTAGAATGCCACCCGAAGAAGTGTGATGAAAAAGCTATACGACCTTGGGGCGTATCTTCCTGGTGTAGGTATACAGGCGCGCCGGACCACGCGGTATTTCCGTGGGCGGAATACGTCGAGTCCCGCCGTATGTAGGCGCGGAGACGGGTCGTAGCCTCTCTGATTACGGCCGCTTGTATCAAATCAAGATGGAAAACGGTCGGCGGTGCCGTCTCTGTCAAGCGTGTAAGCGCCACTTTAAGCGTGACGAAAGCTGGCTCGGAGACGTGCGAGAGATGCGATTGGCCCACAGGCCTTAAGCGTCAGCAGACGTTAAGGACCTGGGCCACTCACTATTCAGAAAAAAAAAAAAGAAAGCTAGAATTGTTCGTAAGAGCATAGGCCAGCTAATCGTGATGTTGGACACATTATTCGCGAATGCGGCTGTCCAATGCGTAAGATCACTTACGAACAAAAAGCTTTGGGAATTCTACCCTGGTTTCGCCCTCAGTCTGGTTTCACACTCATTTTCACAACATAGCTCACAGCAGTCTACATGCTGGCTGCACACAAGTTAGCAAATGGTTTCAGTATAGAAATGCCCTCACATACTCTAAAAAGAGTCAAAGCCGAATATCACACGTTCGTGTATAAATATAATATTCGAAATATAACCTGTGAGGAGTATACCTAAATTAAATCAGTCCATGTCCTCGTTACGACGCCCAACGCCTCTCTCTCCCCGGAAAACTTCAAACCGACTGGACTCGAGACCATTTTCTGAGTCAAAGACGCTCGGACCGTGACTACAATAGTCACGGGCACAAAAAGCGATTCGTGCACTAGTGCAGTACTTGAAGTGCACCGATTTGAGAGACCGCTTATATAGTGCCCCTTCGCATCCCCCCCCCCCCCCCCGTCCGCTCAGTGTTCGCTGTCTTCCTCTTTCGCTCTTTCTATCGCCTCTTTCCCTTACCCCCCACTGCAGGGTAGCAAATCGGACACTCCCCCACTCGTCTGGTTGACCTCCCTGCCTTTCCGCTTCTCACTTTCTCTCTCTCTCTCTCTTGTAGGTGAGTCTACACTGTCTATATATATGGCAGAAAAATGTTCCTAGATTTTCCATTCAACGGCGAAATAAATACTTGTGATGGTTCGCTCTGCACCGATTCGGAATGCTCAAGAAGTGCTCGCGGAACTTCACCGCATGGCTCTGAAACATTCTTGGTTGCGCGCGACGTGTCCTAATAAATTGAGGCATTCAACAAACTTCAGGGTAAAGTATGACGATTTCTGTCTAGGTGCACAAACCCTTATCCACATTTACGTATACAGGGTGTCCCAACTATCATGCACCAAGATTTGAAATATGCAAATTGAACGTAGCTGAACAGAACCAAGGCAATGTTGTTTGCCGTCGTTTTGAGATTCTAAGATTATTTGCAGAATCCTGCCTATTTAAGTAATTAGTCCTACATTATTAATCAACTTCTCAAATAATACAGTTAGATGGGACGTATTAATGAGAAACTTGTAGAGCAACACGAAAAACTCCCGATACAGCTTTCCGTTACTCAATACGTGCTACATAATAGTGTATTTCCGAGTACGTATACACGTAAAGTGCGTGGAGCGACCAGTTGCGCAGCAATATTGCGTATGTTCGCGGGCTTCTTTCAAACTCAGGAAAACACTTTTATGTAGCACGTATTGAGCAGCAGAAAGCTGTATCGGGAGTGTCTCATGTTGCTCTACAATTTTCTCATTCGCACTTTCCTTCTAAATATGATACTTGGGAAGTTGATTCATTAATTAAGTTTAATTGTACAATTGGGCAGAATGCAAAAACTAACCTGATTATCTACAAGCGACGGCAAACAACATTGCCTTGTTTCTGTCCAGCTACGTGGCATTTGCATATGTTTAAAGCGTGGTGCGTGATAGTTGGGACATGCTGTATAACTTCTACGCAACAGAGAAAAGACGGGGAATGCGGGAGATGGGAATTCAAGACTATGTGCAAAACGTGAACAAGGTGAATGCAAGAGCCAACGTTTCGACAAGTGGACTTGTCGAAACGTTGGCTCCTGCATTCACCTTGTTCACGTTTTTATTTCTAAGCAGCAGTTTTTCATGATTGGCCAATAAAGGAGCACTTGAAGTAGTCGTGATAAAGAAGGAAACGCTAGTAGCGGTGCCGGCGGTGCTGATCAGACGCGTTATTCTTTATTTTCCAGCAATTCATTTTGACGAGATAGCTCCGTGAGTGTAGGTAAAGGTACCTGCGACCGGGGGTGGAGCTCAGAAAAAACGGAAATGTCTTCCATAAGCGCTCGCTTACAGAAGTCGGATAAGGCATAGCGATCAACACCAGCAAGGTCACTCAAGGTGTCACGTTTATATCTCCTTTCAACTGACATAGAACCCACACCGTTAGCCACCTGGCGCAACAACGTAAAAGCGGCTGCCCAGGGAAGCCGATTACAGAACGACTCCCAAAATATGAGCTCCTGGTATGCGTGCGCCACACGACACCGATGTAGTGCAGAGAAGCAGCAAAGCGCGGCGTGCCTTACAAGCGCACGCCACCGCAGCTGCTTCCATGTATCGAGTAGACTATGCGGTTGACACGCGGTTGACGTACTTGGTATATTTTTCCCGCGAGCTACGTGATGTTGCACAAGTGTTACGAATGGCCTCTGCGCCGTGAAGGCAGTAAGCGTTATGGCCACATAAAGAATACTGCCGTTAATGGAGATGCCCGTAACAATGCTCGTTTACAAGACAGCGAAATGGAATTTACGAGATTCGACTATACTGCCTTACGTTACAACCGAAAAATAGGCTTTGTTGAGACCTCCGATCGCCGATTCCGCATTCGCACAGAATATCAATGGAGTCACGGGCTGGTTATCTAGATGTACGAAGGCGCCGCAACGCCTCATCTATAGCAAAACACCAGACAGTGCAAACACCCTCCCGCACGCCCTCCAAAACCCCATGCCCATACCAAATCTTAGCCTGTTTCCGTTTACCCTCAAACCAGACGACAGTGTTAGACAAATATATCAGTATGCATGAAGGAAGGAAGGAAGGAAAAAGTGGAGAAGGAAGGCAGGGAGGTTAACCAGTTTAGCCTAACCGGTTTGCTACCCTACACATGGGAGCGGGATGGGGGGGATGAAAGATGGGGAGAAGAGATAGAGGGCACATAACACGGCACACACATCGTTGGTTACAGTCTGTCACTCTTGTGCGGTACGTGACATCACTGTCACAGCCGCTTGTCCAAGCCCGTATCCTTCGTAAACCGAAGTAGTCCCTTGGTCGCCTTCAGCTGCGATGTCTTCAGTCGGCGATATGTGAAAATGGTTGCAACTGACAATGGTCTATTGTCAAGGTGCGCTAGAACGGACGCCATGGACTGTCTCTGAATATTATATTCAGGACAGTCGCACAGAATGTGTTCCAGCGTCTCCTCGCAAAGACAGGCATCGCAGAGAGCGTTGTCGGCCATTCTAATGCGAAACGAGTAAGATTTCGTGAAGGCCACCCCTAGCCATAAGCGATAAAGCAGGGTGGCCTCACTTCGGCGGAGTCCAGTTGGCATACACAGATGCATCAAGGAGGGCAGGTCGTTTTGATGATTGCTGCGGTTGATCTGGCTGCTTGGTGTGCACCATAGAGAGAGCGTGATCTGCCGTGCAAGCACTTGAAGTCTGCTGGCTGCGTCGGACCGTGAAAGTGGTATGGCCTCTTCCTGTGTGTCTTCAAGAGCTGTCCGAGCGGCTTTATCGGCGTCTTCATTTCCGATGACGCCGCAGTGACTTGGCAGCCACTGCAACGTCACGTGATGTCCTTGCTCATGTGATGTATGGAGTAGGCATCTAATATCGAATACGAGCTGTTCGAATGGCCCGCGACGCAGAGCTGATAGTACAGATTGTAGGGCTGCCTTTGAGTCGCTGAAAATCGACCATTGTCGAGGTGGTTCCCGATTGACAAAACAAAGTGCAGCTCGAAGAGCAGCTAGTTCCGCAGATGTAGATGTCGTTGGGTGGTCAGTCCTAAAGCTGATGGTAATACCTCTTTCTGGGACGACTACAGCACCGGACGAACACTGGATGTTTGTGGAACCGTCAGTATAAATATGTGCACTGTCTGCGTACCTCTCGTGCAGAAGAAGCAGAGAGAGACAGTTGTTTCAGCACAGGCGACGAGAGCTCAGACTTTTTCTCGATTCCTGGTACGCTGAGATGGACTGTGGGGCTGACAAGGCACCAAGGGGGTATCGATGGTTTAGATGCAGCGGTGAAGCCCGAGGGAAGTTTGTCGTTGTACTTGACGATAGTTTTTGAGAATGATGCTTGGTGCCTGTCTGAAGGTAGTGTTGCAAGGTGGTGATAGGGGGCCCGTGCCAAATGTCTGATATGCGTTCTCAGGGTTTCCACCGTGATGTGAGTCTGCATTGGATGGTCCCGAACAATCGCAATAGTTGCCTCAGTTGACGTGCATCTCGGCAAACCAAGACAAACTCTGAGTGCTTGAGCTTGCGCTGCTTGCAGAACACGAATATTTGTCTTGCAGGTGTTGTTCAGTACAGGTAGACTGTATCTTAAAAAACCGAGAAAGAGAGCTCTGTAGAGTCTCAGCATTGCGTCTACTGACATCCCCCACGTCTTTCCTGTCAGGTATTTAAACAACTGGGAGGTTGCTGTTAGGCGTCGTTTCATGTAAGCCACGTGCGGGCTCCAACAGAGGTCTCGGTCGATAATTACGCCAAGAAATGTGTAGGTTCTGACATAGGAAATGGTCCGCCCATTGATTGAGATGACATAAGGCGTCATTGGTTTGCGAGTAAACGCCACTAGGGCGCATTTTTCTGGCGATATGCTGAGACCTTGTTCACACAAGTAGCTCGCTGTCAAAGTAGCCGCTCTCTGAAGCCGTGCACGTATCTGAGGACGTGTGACTGCCGAAGTCCAGAGACAGATGTCGTCTGCGTATATTGAAATTTTGGTGGTAGTTGGCAAGTGTTCAGCAAGCCCAATAAGAGCGAGGTTGAATAGCGTCGGGCTGAGAGCACCGCCTTGAGGAACGCCCTTGCTGGTATAGCGTCGCGTAGTTGGGCCATCGTCAGTTAATACATAGAATGATCTTGCAGATAGGTAACTTGCAATCCATAAAAATACTCGACCACCTAGGCCAACCGTCACAAGAGCGTCGAGAATAGCCTCATGTAATACGTTATCGTATGCCCCTTTCACATCTAAGAATAAAGCTGCAGATAAACGTTTACAGGACCTTTCGTGCTGGACATATGAAACGAGATCAACTACATTGTCGATGGAAGAGCGGTCACGTCGGAAACCAGCCATGGAACTCGGATAAATCTTGTAGTGTTCAAGGTACCATTCCAGGCGGCCAAGGATCATCCGTTCCATTATCTTTCCTACACAGCTGGCCAACGCTATCGGGCGGTAAGAGGTGAGCTCTAGCGGGGATTTGCCCTGCTTCAAGATTGGCACCAGGCGGCTCACTTTCCATTCGTCAGGAACATTTCCCTCCTGCCATGAGGTGTTGTAGAGACTCAATAGTGCTATCCGTGCGGATTCTCCGAGATAGCACAAGGCTCGGTATGATATACCATCTGGACCCGGAGATGATGAGCGCCTGCAGAGAGCTAGTGCCGCCTCGAGCTCCTCCATTGTAAAAGGAAGGTCCATGCGGCAATCTCGGGAATGGGGGACATCATCTCGGGCTGGAGGATCTGGACGTGTCGCTTGGTCTGCCATTCGCGCACAAAAGTCTTCTGCGACATCGATGTCTTGCCGCCCTCGGAAAAGCGCGAGCGCCTTGAATGGAAAACGCTGTTCCGGAAGGCAATGCAGACCTTGCACCGTTTTCCAAATGTGAGACAGCGGCTTGCGGGGGTCGAGTGTTTGGCAAAACGTTGACCGACGTTCCGACGCTAATCTATCCATTCGACGCTGAATCTTCTTTTGTATCCTTCTGGCTGCCCTAAGGTCATGGATTGATCTTGTACGCCGATATCGACGTTCCGCCCGGCGACGAAGTCGTTTCGCGTGTGAGAGATCGTCAGTATGCGAGTGGCGTTCCGCATCGTATTTTTAATTGTTTGTTCTAACCCAGAGGGTAGGCCCTCGCTGCAGGCATCTTCCATATCAGATTTGAAGTTGGCCCATTGAATCGTCCGAATGGTATTCCGTGGGCCAGATCTAGACGACAAGCCTTTGATGTTCAGATAGGTGGGAATGTGATCACTCCCATGTGTCTCAATATCTGGAAACCACTTCACATATCTGGCGAGAGAGTTGGAGACAAAAGCAAGGTCGAGGCAGCTGCCGTATGTCACGCCTCGAAGAAAGGTGGGGCTACCTATCCTACGTCTTTCATGCATACTGCCGGAGCCTTCTCCGGCAGTATGCATGAAAGACGTAGGATAGGTGTATCGGGTTATTCCAATCTTTTCGAGTTTATTTGACTTTCGTTATTTAATGCGATAATAAAATCACTTCTGTTTATCCAGGCGTAGGTCTAAGGAGTGTCAAGCCAGTTCTTGCATTTTAGGCGCTGACGTGTCGAAGTGCGCTGACTTTTTAAAACGAAACAGACACCAATATTTTCGCCGACGAGCAACACAATATTTAAAGACTCTAGTAACTACCTAAAGTTTCACTCATTGGAATCGAAATAGTTGCTGCGCTTGTTAGTGGCACAGGTTGTTAGTAGTACAGGTAGTACAGTCAGTATGGTACAGGTTGATGCAAATCATTAGGTAAGGCATATAGATCTCTTCGAAACTGAGAAATCCTTTAAAAATTACAATCAGCATGTCTCATTCCTCGTGCAATCTTACTTTGCCGTAATTGTCACATTGCCGTTTGTCCATGCTTCTTGCGGTCACTGGTTCTGTCTATATCAAAGAATAAAATCACGCTAACGTGAATGGAAAACGCCTGTCTGCTAAATGATACTGACGGAACCTACAGGGCGTGTGTATAGCAACCAGGCATTCACTGACCCACAGGAGCAAATAAAAAGGAAAGAAAGAAAGGGACTGCCGAGCCACAGAAATCACCCTACGGCGAATCACGACTATAGTTCGCCGTCGTCGTACCCTCCCAGCTGAAGACATATGTGCGCAAGTACGCACAGACTTCTAGCGCTATGCGGCTCTCTCCAGAAAAGACGCGCGAGCCATTCGTTCGAGTTCGTCAACAAACCACCGTCATTACGTCGACGTCGGCACAGACGTGTATAACAACCCGCGCGGACGGGGCCCGGGGAGCAAATTAGGCCCCGCGGCAACAGAGACGACGAGACAACGACCTTGGAAGCAGTGAGCTCTGCACGAGACAAGACGACCACACAACACGATGACGCCCACAGGAAGGCACGCAGTGTGTTTGTTGTATACGTGCGCTGTCCCTCGGCCTCTGTGTCTGCGCCTGCCTGCCAACAAGCACGAGCTCTGCGAAGGCACGCGACTGCCGCAGGCAGGGACATGAAGACTGGACGAGTTTGAAAATGCTGCGTTCTCACGCACAACATACTTTCGGGAAGGGCGATCTACGCGTAGAATCTTCAAGGTACAAAGAGCGCGTGCGGATTAGACGCGAGACAGTTAGCGCAGTACGCAGTTTTACCGGTCTGCGGTATAGGTTGCCAGATTCCACGCAGAAGGCCTGCGCGCCATTAAAGCAGCTTTAATGCGGATCACTATCGAGTACTGCTGTTTCAACAGTGAGCACAGAATGGTTTCCAATGAGACGACCGACTTTGGTAAAGTGAACGAATGAACAAAGCATTTTACTTCGGAGAGGACTGTCTCGCGTCCTAACTGGAAAAAGGTAGACGCACTTAGATCCACAGCAGATAACATCTTCTATATCGTGAAATTGGGAGAAATAAATGCAGAGGATTTCTTGCAGCCTAGGATGGGCTTAAGCGCAGAAGACAGGGTCTTCCGAGTGGGTGTACATGTGCACGCCTGCGTGCGTGCGTGCGCGTGCATGAGTGACAAAGCGCCTCCGCTTTGACGTCATGCCGCGGGGGTCTTCGCGCATGCGTTAGCATAACTCTGCGCCCACCCGGGATGAGGTACACAACACGGCCGGGTATTACACTCGGGAAGCAGCCCACCTGCCCACCAGTCCTGCCGCCGGCCCGCACAATTCTTCTTGGCCGAGGTCACGCGATGAAGACTTCGAGCCGCTGACAGCGCACGAGTACTCGCGGAACGCGGCGTCGTGCAAGGGTGGCTAATTACATGCAAGAAGTATACGAAACGGTGACTGATAACACGAGTGGAATGGCTAGTGGAGCTTCCATCTTTTTTACTGCCTAAAAAATTAAGCGTGGAAATACACAGACCAGAGGGAAGGCAAGCTCCTTTTCAAAAACATGCATGAATACCACAGATAAGGTCGTGTTTGTAGTAAAGCTATCCAAACTGTAATGACTGCCGTGTTATCGCGCATTTTGCCGTACTGAATAAGATTTAAAAACTCTTTTTTTTTTGCTTTTACATTGCGGAACCTCGAGCTAGGAAATGGCGCGTTGTCTCAGTGCGTGCTTGCGTCTAGCAATATGTCTCTTTTGACAAAGGCTACATCCTTCGGAAAACGGAGAGTCATAAACATAAGGAATTGGGTGGGGGGACAGTAGGGCTCAGGTGAATCTTGCACGAGTGTATGATTTTTTGTTTTTACGAGCGACACATCTCATCAAAAATGTGACGAACGGCCGAACGAGCACGATCAGCCCGTTTCGTAGCTCTTAATTGCGGCTCCCAGTGAAACGAGAAAACCGCTACCCGTGTTCTGTGAATTACGATCGAGCTATGGCGAAAAATAAAAGCACGTTCTCGGTTGTAATTGACGTTGTGTGAAAAATGAGCTTAAACCGCGCATAAAAGCAATCGACGAAGAAGTCAAGTTTCACAACGGCGGGCCCGATCCAGTGCAGCGAACGAGAGGACGCGACCTTGTTGCGTCACCAAATGTCTCAATTAGACGCTTGTCTGGCAAAGCCCCAGGCCCGCCTCGCTCATCCGGTAGCCCGGCAAGTGCGCGACCACCGGGAGTGATAGGGCGTTAGTAATTTCACGTGCCTCCTACTCCACGGGCGTGCTCTGCAGCGAGCCATGAAGTGCGGTCGGCCGTACTTTGGATGCTTTCAGCGCAGAGCTTTGCGCAGGCGTACAAGCGAGCTCCTTCCCGCTGGGAAGTGCACCAATTGTGGCTCAGGCGTGCACGGCTGTTTGCTCCAAGCGTGCTCTAAGTAATTACCTAATAGAAAAGGCAATTACACGCGGATACCCCGGTATTTTGAGTCCCGTGCTTCTGGTCCTCCACTTTTCGGCGCTGTGGAGTCCAGCTATATATCAGAGATATCTAGCATGTGATAACTGATCATGTCACGGTCTAGCGGAGTCGCTCGATTCTGACATTTCTTTTCGGGTAGCGCGGTCTCCCGAACGCCCACTAAGATTTTTTTAATCTGAACGCACTCTCACCGAGTCAAAGGGACTTGTTTCCAACTATACTATAGCTGTCCTTGTGCCAAAGATGAAAGCGGAGCTTTCTGCTCACGCTTTAAATTAGCTAGAAGGCATGCAACTGTCTTTGCAGGACGCCGTATACCGAGTGCGATGACCTGCTCTCTTTAGTGCGCTGCACATTTGTACGGGTATGCACTTTGTGCTACGAGCACTGGCATATTCTGAAATTTCAAAGTGTAGAGAGTGCATACGTCGAGAAAGAAAAAAAAGAGAAAGAAAGCTTCTTGTCTAACTATAACATATTTCTTTTAAATTTTTATGTAGAAACATATTGTGTTATGAGCATCGCACTATTGATGTCACCTTTCTGAATATGCCGATATTTGTGGCGGAAGACGCGGTGCGTGTATGAAGGCATAGCAGGACTTCTGGGGGTAAAAAAATAAAAATAAAAAGGAAAAAAGAGAGAGAGAGAGAGAGAGAGAGAGAGAGAGAGAGAGAGAGAGAGAGAGAGAGAGAGAGACCGTAGCTGCTGCAATTTGCTCGCATCGCCTAGTGTTCTGGCAGGTATTCAGTACACATTGTCGGCGAAACTTACGTTGTTCATTCCACCACTGACTGTATGGTTTGCAGCTTTATTTTCACAGAGAAAACCTGCCCATGATGTACTTTTAGGGAAGTAGAACTAAAGAAGAAAGAGGGGAGGGGGGAGGCTTCGTTTCTAACACATTCTCTCTCTCTACTTTTTACCGCGCGACTATCGCGACAGTCACGACGCAACCGCCGGTTGCCCGCCCGTCGTCAGCGCAGAATTGGCAATCGCAGGAGAGCGAAGAAAGAACAGTATAGGAGAGCAGCTCGAACTATCGTATCCTGCGTGATCTCGTCTATATCCTCGCTCATCCCGGTTACTTCTCCGCTAACACGGCGTTTAGTCTAAACCATAACAGCCTTTCACTGATGCAGCTGCCTCACCTCTCACCTCGCGAGTCGCACGCTCTTGCGGAACCACACGTCGAATCGGTTGCTTCGCGGCAGTAAAAAAAAAAAAAAAAAAAACAGACAAGCCAGCCACCACTCGTCAGGGACTCCGTCGTTCGGCATCGGTGTACAGTAACGGACGTTGACGTCGCTTCGCTAACGGGCATGTGAGGTGGTGGAAGAGGTCAAGATTCTCCCGTGGGAAATCGAGACGCTGCGGGGACCAGATCGGTCCACAAGCTGTCACTGCGCAGCTGGCAAACGCCGGTAAAGTGACGTATTCGCGAGGAGGAACGCCGTGCGCGGCATATATAGCTCTCGAATATAGCGTTGCCGGACGACAGGCCCCGCGTACGCAGGCCGCACGACTCGCACGCATCTCAGGGTCGCGTCGCTCATACGTTGGCGCAACGCGTCCGATGTGGACTGCATGCCATGACAAATGCCTCATTGTACGAAGCGGCTACGTGCGAGACAGCGGAGATATGCAGTGCGCGCACTGCGTCTTTAATTCCGTGCAGTGGCGCGGAGGCTGTGCCGGTGCTTTCGTTAAAAACGAATTCACACTTGCCGAAGCTGGCATCCGTCACACCTCTGTCATCGTCCCCAAGATCGATATCTCCCCTGACCAGCGTCGGTTCTTTAAGATTACTCCATCCCCCGAAACATGCATCCGACCCATCCCTCAGAAAGACGGGCAGAACGCTCCAAAGTCCTACGTATGTACGCGTACACACCTGTTTAAATCCAATAGGAAAAAAGGCGTACGTTGGTGCGGCAGACGCCCCGGATCACTTTGCGTTCTCGGAGGCCGTCGTCAACTATGAAAGTCAACTCGCGCCGGGAAGATCGGTGAAAACGTCTAACCCGGAAGAGGAGGAGGAAGCGGCTATCGCCTTAGCCATAGCCACCGTCACCAATGCAGACATCATAAGCGACTCCACATCCGCCTTTCGAAATTTCGCGCGACAGCGCATTTGGCCAAACGCCAATTCAATCCTCAACCAATTATGGCCGCCGCACCGTTCAAATTCTATGGACTGCACTACCCACTATATCGCCCCCCAGCAACGAAGCCCACGTATGGGGAGTGCTTAACGCCTGCTTCACTTCCGCCACGGGTCCGGCCGGTATTGCAGTATCTCCGGGATCGGCCCACGTATGGGGAGTGCTTAACGGCTGCTTCACTTCCGCCGCGGGTGGGGCCGGTATTGCACTATCGTCGGGATCGGCCCACGTACGGGGAATTTTTTTGGTTACGACCCGAAAATTTCCTTGGACGGTAGAGGTATACAGCTTCGCTGTAAAAAGAAACAAAAATCCCCAACGATGTACGAAAAATGTATTAAATACATACCACTGGGCTTGTATCCATGGTGTCTCTGGGTGTGCGCCACTGGGTATGTGCCCAAGGGGCCAACGAGCATCTGCGGCTCTTCAATAAATATTTTTTTTGACGTCAACATGGGTCACTTTAAGTATCGCTACATCATACCTACACGGTGACAGTCACGTAGTACGATTTTTCTTTCTAATGAGGGTCGGCATCGACGTTCTGGTTTTGTTCGGCCCTCAGAAAGCGCGTTCTTGCCCAATAAGACAACATCGTGTATGTGCTCTTAAGGGCTTACATCGGAGATATTGACCTAAGAGGCTTTCGGTGCTACCGAATTCGTTCTCGAAGACTTTTCTGATTGTTTCCTTAATCGTACAATGACTAAGTATTTGTCCGAACACTGCAAATATTACCAGAGCGACTACAGTGGTTATGAGCTATAGGACGTAGGCTTGCGCGTGTGTCACTTGGCTCCAATAGCGTTAACCTACTGCCTGATGCATTAGAGTGTTTTAGTTGAGCGTGCTTACGCGCAGCTAAGCGGAGCGGAAGCGCATGCGCCGTCCGCTTAGGCGTAAGTGGGCTAGCGGAACGACGAACACGGTCCGATTAGAAGCTGCCCCAGCGGTGCGTGCCGCGCAGCGCTTTGGCTAGCGTTGGCGTGATGCAAAGCAAGCGCGCTGGCTATCACGTGGCGTTCCCCAAGACGGCACTTTATTTTCCATTGGATAAAATGGACCGGTAACGCATTACAAGCGCAGGGATACTTCATGGAGAAATAAGTTATACATATACATATATACGTTTTACTGTATAAGAGTGATCAATAGGTGTATTTATTTTCTTTCATTACCCTGAATTTGGCCAGGGGGAGCTGCGACTACGAAAGGTCCGCAAGAGCTTAGTTTGGTGGCGCAACTTACCGCCCCGTTCCAAAGGGGACGCTCATAGCATACATCCATCCAGCCATCCGTCCGCTCCGTTACGCTAAACGTATAACTAAAACGTGAAAATCGCCTACCGCTCCGCTGTGGCTTAGCGAGGTGACTCGGAGCGGAGCGTACCGAAAGACGCTCAACTAAAACACTCTATTGACAGAGTCTGACGAAAGCACTAACACTTCCACAGGCTAGGGAAGACGTCGACAACCGCAAGGGGTAATTAAAGCCGCCTTGGCCCCCGTATGATCGGCCTGTCAAGTGTTAGAAGCCTTCAAGCAGGCGTCCTGATGGCGACATAATGGCTCTCTTCTCCGAAACAGCGTGACCCCTTTTAAAGCGAAAGCTTTGCTGGCCGCGAACTTGCGATTTCGCCGTGGCGATGCTCCGAGGAGGCACATGACGTCACAACGCACCTCGCCGCGGATATTTCTCTGTCTCTCGCTCCCTAGTCACTACTGCGCATGCGCCACTAGTAGCACCGCGCCACATGAGTTTCACCGCTGCGCCTTTCCGCGCCTTTCCGCCCCCGCCGTTTGGTATGACGTCACACCGCGTTCCTCGTCGTTGCGCTCGCTTCCGCTCGCTTCGCCAGCTGCGCTGTATGCCTGATAACATGTCGGAGGACTGAAAAGGCGAGCTCGCGTGCTCGGCAACCACAGTTGAGGCGGCGGCATGGACGGAGACAATTCTGATAAGCAGGAGGAGGCCTGGAATCGACATCGGAACGAGATGAAGAGAAGACGAAGGAGACGCGCCGAACGACTGGCTAAACGCCTCAACATAGCTAGACAACCAGACTAACCTGGACTTGCAATCAAGATTAACTAAGGCTAACCATGCTATGCCTTAGCTTTCCCTACATATATCCTGGCAAAGCCGGGCTAAGCCACTGCCAATTTTTTATTCCCAATCTGACACAAAGGGAAGGACGAAGGAAAGGAAACGCGAAGGGCAGGAGGTCGTCGACGGCAAAACCTACTTCCCCAGACTTCCGAAGAAGACGTCGACGACCACAAGACCGCAAGGGGTTATTTAAGGCCGTCCTGGCCCCCGTGTTATTCAGAACCGCTCGAGACTCGGATGAGAGACATAACCATATATACATGAAGTGAATACCATCTTTTCTGCGTTTTTTATTATCACGATGCCCGGCTTCGTTGTCGTTTCCTCATTCTTGAGGTGAAGACCCACCTCACACGGTAGAGATCGTATCAGCACCGTGTGCAATGCATAGGAGGACCTGAATCATAGATACAAGACCTATGCATACAGCAGCGTATACAAGGTTTGCTTCGATGCTTCCTTGAGAAGCCGCACGTACTGACTCAATGAAACTGTAATTGGCTTTTGACCTCTTTTTTTTTCTTTATGGAAAAAGCAAATGGCGTTGAGTGCATTGCGGGTAAGGGAAAAGGTGTCAACAGTGCTCTGTGAAGTCGGTATGCTTAAACTTCCCAAATCTCTTCAGCGTCCACTAAATTGTTTCTGGCTGCGATGCTATAAACTGTAATCAGGAAAAATATTAACTAAAAATCAAGTTCCTCATAAATCTTCGCAGAATGTGTTTGATTAACAAGTTAACACTTCCACTGCAACATTATGCCGATATGCAACATGAGCGCTTGAAAGAAACGTATTCTGTAAAGGTGAACGTCTGGTTCTGCACTAACTTTGTAGTATAATACTTAAGAAAACGCAGCCGTACGTATCAGCCACAACAAAACTACTACTTGTCCAACCTACTTCTTCGGAGGTGCCCCTATGAAGACTGTTCGGGCCCCCTCTGGGTGTAACATTGAGCCCTTCTGCTGACTTTCCTGCATATGCAACCAGCAATGTATCTAAGCATTGTCGCATTCTCGGGTTTGTGTCCCGTGTCTCCTTTGCCTGTGGACCTGAGGTTTTCAGAGCACTCTACAGTTCTATCATTCTGTCACGGCTTGAGTACCGCTCATCAGTATAGTCCCCGTACCAAACTCACCTCGCTGAGAAACTTGAGCTTGTTCAGCGCCGGGCAACACGTACCGTCTACTACCGCCTTTTTGGTCTTCGCAAGCTCATGTCAGCCTACGAGGATCACCTCAAAGACCTCAAGTGGTACACCCTGCAATATCAGCACAACATTGCGCTAGTCTGTCTATTCCGCAGGGTGCTTGACGGCTCTCTGAACAGTACTCGTCTTTATTCTTCAGTCCGTCTGAGCAAGCGGTCAGCACAGCCCGAGCCCCATCACGCCTGTACGGCTCGACATCGCAACATCGTGCTTATATCTGACATACAGAGCTCTCTCTCCACCCCCCTGGCCATTCGGACTCCCCTTCCTTGCGACCGCACTGAATTGGCACTCCTGCGTGTTGTGCACCCGTCGACTGTGCGCGTGTGTGCCGTGCTCTGCGATTGAGCAAGTGTGCGTGTGTGTGCACGTGGATGGGAGTGGGGTGTTTTCTGCACCCTGCAAATTCCTGCTTTAGATGACTGGCTATCAGATGCTCTAGCGTGCAGGCACCATCCTTCTTTCTTTAGTCTTGCGGGCTGTCTAGAGTGCCATGTTACCACTAAGATTATTATTATTATTATTATTAATATTGTTACGTAAGAAGACGCAGATGAAAAGCTATATACAAGTATATTTACAACGTAGTACGCCGCACTTGGCCAAGAGGCAACAGCCCGCGCTAGCCTCCAATCGTCGTCGTCGTCTTCTTACTGCTCGCCTCTTCGTCATCGGTAATACTATTCCGTAGCACTACCCCCGGCGGCAAAAGCGCCGTCCCGGAGCGACTAAAGGGCGGACTCGGAAGCATGTGTAGTAGGCCTTGAGCCTACTGACGTGCACGACATCACTAGATGCCAGAGTAGATGACGAGGTTGAGCTCACAGGAGCAATTTCGTACGTCACAGGTGTCACCTGGCGCAGCACGCGCTAGGGCCCTGTGCATCGCGAAAGGAGCTTTTGTGAAAGTCCGACGTGACGAGAGGGCGACCACAAGAGCACGAGCGCACCAGGCGAGAACTGTACGTCACGGTGGCGGGTGTTGTACTGACGCTGCTGAGTGGTTTGCGAGTCCGTCAGTCGAGCACGGGCAAGCTGGCGTGCATGGTCGGCGAGGGCGATGGCGTCGCGCGCATACTCGCTTGTTGAGATCGAAGCAGGAGGAAGTGCCGTGTCAATGGGCAAGGTCGGTTCGCGACCGTAGAGTAGATAAAAGGGAGAAAATCCGGCGGTGTCGTGCCGGGAAGAATTATAAGCAAATGTGACGTAAGGAAGGGCAATGTCCCAGTCGTGGTGGCCCTTGGAAACGTACTTGGACAGCATATCGGCAAGAGTACGGTTTAACAGCTCTGTCAGGCCATTGGTTTGAGGATGGTATGAGGTAGTCAGCTTGTGTTGAGTGGAGCAGGAACGTACAATGTCGGCGATAACTTTCGAGAGGAAGTTACGACCACGGTCAGTGAGCAGCTGTCGCGGGACGCCATGAAGTAAGATAATGTCACGCAAGAGAAAGTCCGCGACGTGATCAGTGGCGCAACTGGTAGGGAGAGCCCGCGTGATAGCGTATCGGGTGGCGTAATCAGTTGCGACGGCTACCCATTTGTTCCCAGTGGATGACGTGGGAAAGGGACCAAGGAGGTCTAATCCAACACGAAAGAACGGTTCCACAGGGACACTGATCGGCTGGAGATGACCGGCAGGTAGCACCTGAGGTGTTTTCCGACGCTGGCAGGTAATACAGGCAGCAACATAGCGTCGGACGGAGCGAGCGAGACCAGGCCAATAGAAGCGGCGGTGGACGCGGTCGTACGTGCGGGTTACGCCAAGATGTCCTGCAGTAGGTGCGTCATGCATCTCAAAGAGCACAGTCTGTCGTAGATGTTTTGGCACGACAAGAAGAAGATCATATGCGTCAGGGAGGAAGTTCCTTCGGTACAGAATGCCGCCCTGGAGAATATAGCGGCGAACGGACGCGTCGGTAGGTGCAGAGCGCAGACGCTCGATGAGTGCTCGCAGTGGTAGGTCTCGGTACTGCTCATCGGCGATGTTAGCGAAG
This sequence comes from Dermacentor andersoni, assembly GCF_023375885.2. NCBI lineage: Eukaryota > Metazoa > Arthropoda > Arachnida > Ixodida > Ixodidae > Dermacentor > Dermacentor andersoni. The sequence goes on from NC_092816.1 coordinate 85,178,619, forward strand.
GCAGACACAGAGAAAATGCCGTTGGCGCTACTACTGTCGGCGTCGTCAGGCTCGTCTACCGGGTAGCGAGACAGGCAGTCAGTGTCCTTGTGTAGTCGGCCAGATTTGTAGGTGACAGTATATGAATATTCTTGGAGGCGTAATGCCCGGCGACCAAGTCTTCCTGTAGGATCTTTCAGTGAGCATAACCAGCAAAGCGCGTGATGGTCTGTGAGAACGGAAAAGGGTCGGCCATATAAGTATGGGCGGAACTTCGCAACCGCCCAAACTAGGGCCAAACACTCACGCTCAGTGATGGAATAGTTGCGCTCCGCGGGTGAGAGGAGCCTGCTGGCGTAAGCGATAACACGGTCATGGCCATGCTGGCGTTGTGCCAGTACTACGCCAATTCCGTGACCACTGGCATCAGTACGGACTTCGGTAGGCGCAGAAGGATCGAAATGGGCCAGAACGGGAGCCGTTGTGAGAATGTCGATTAGATGTGAGAATGCAGAGGCCTCGTTATTGCCCCACTGGAAAGGGGCGTCTTTTTTCAAAAGCTCGGTTAGTGGTCGTGCTATGGCGGCGAAATTTCTCACGAAACGGCGGAAGTACGTACAAAGGCCGATGAAGCTGCGCACATCCTTGACACACTTCGGAACAGGGAATTATATTATTATTATTATTATTATTATTATTGTTATTATTATTATTATTATTATTATTATTATTATTATTATTATTATTATTACAATCATCACCACGGCTCTATTGAATGTGTTTAAGCCATCGCGACATGTAATTCAAGATATTTCTGAAGCTTCGCGCGCTCTCACTCTTCTAAACCGAGCGCCAAAGATGTATGTCTTGATGAAAATGGTGATGTCTCGAACTCTGCTGATGGCTTTGCAGAACATTTATGTTTTGCATATGGTGTAAAATATGCTTCAGGTAAACTTCCTTCTCAGTCTGGCACGGTGTGTGCGCTATCAGTCAATGAAGACCTTGTTTTCAAGTGTACTGTGAAACGCCTCATACCTTCCCTTTCTTGTGGTGCTGATGGTGTTCCTTCCGCAGTGCTTAACCCTTTCAGACGCTGTCTACAGAATTGTCTACAGCAAGATAGTGCATCAACAGCAAAAGTACTGATGAAAGTAGTAATATTTAAAATGTGTTGAACTGAAATCGTAAAACGCTTATTAATGGAACTGTGTTGCAACTTTGAATAACGTGCAGAAGGTTTTAGCAAAATGAGTGGGAAGGTAGACGGTTGGGTGTTCTTACTTTGTGTCAGTACGCAGCGGGTTCCCTTCTTTTATTGTTTTACACAATGTCGTACACCAGAAATAATTTTTCAAGTGGCTGTATAATTGATTTTCAAGCTTTTTAAAACACGATATAGTTTATGTTCTCATATTTGATGTTCTTGTGGCGAGTTTTCGCACGGAGTCGAAATTCTGTAAACTCGACAAAACTCACTTAACAAATGAATATACTGCAGCTGTACATTTCCTATGATTCTGAAAGTGCAAGAGATGTGGTGAAAGCAAGTTTTCAATCAACGAGATAAAGTGGCATCTGAAAGGGCTAAGACGTATGGAAGCATACTAGTTCCCTGGGACCCTATAACGTAAACCTATTCCAACATGTTTTTATTCCAATCTCCTGACATCAAATTTGCCTAACCGCCAACGCAAGCATCGGGTGGTGACCCGCAGGGTTGTCCCAACAGACCAATCAAACGCTCTCCTCGTTTATAGGAGTTCACTTATGTTTGCTTCAAAACGAATAAATTTGCCTACACTGAGTGTCTTGTCTTATCTAATTGGCTGACAAGAGGCGAGGATCACGCTCAAGTAGAGAGGGATTCGATGAGACCGAGCCATTGCACTGAAAATCGATAACCGGATGAAGAGGGTGGTGCCGGTGTCTGCGATTGGTCCGCTTCCCGTACTTAGCTTGCGGTGGCTGGTTGAAAATCGCGGCGGCATGCAACGGAAGGTAAAGAATGCCGCTAAAACGAATCCTCAGCAAAGAAGTTAGCAGAGCGAGGTCGTAAACGTGGTGAAAGTGTTCGAAAACGTTACACTGTTACGCAAAAAGTTTTAATGTACGCAAATAAACCCAAGCTCTCCAGCAGGTGCGAGTATAGCCAGTGCCTGAGCGATCGGCGGCAGCCATCTTTTATTCCTTTCGGAACGGAGCAGCCTGCGGCTATTCAGAAGAAAATTCAGTTTTGTTCGGCATATTAATGCATCTTTAACGCGTACACGTCACTTTGACGCGGTGAGCTTTCGCGGTTCTATGACGCCGCGTGACAGGTAGGTGAAGTGGAAGCAGTCCGAAAACGTTTGACCAATAGCCGTGGGTTAATGACGAAAAAGTGTCGAATCAGAAATAATTATTTTTCTTTCGTTCGGTCCAGTCATGCATAATCAATGTGGACACGTCATATCGCGGTTTTCGTGACGTTGCGTGACCGACAGTCGAAGTGGGGGTGGTCCCAAAAAGTTTTTGATCAATCGCTCAGGGCTGATTCCAGAATTGGAATAGAAATGTTTGGAATAGCTTTACGTTATAGCACCGCTGCCGTTCTCACAAGCATCTTCAATAGTTCCCTAATGTCTAGTACCTTTTTTTGCACTCGCAAGGTAGCATGGACATTGCCCATGGACAAATCGGGTGCTAGACGTGTAATTACTGACTGCCGGTCGATATATATCCTCTGCAGTGCGTCAAAAGTGTTTGAATCGGTATTGCATTCCTTGCTTTCTGTTAGTGCTAACAACATTTTAATAAATGAACATGGGCTTGTGAGCCGACGAGTTCAAACTATTTGAGACTGTCAACAGTGTTCACCATGACTGCATCGACCTCCAAAAAGACATTTTTTCACTCTCAAAATGGTGCTGTAACAATAAGGCACTCTTAAATTCTTCCAATACTATGGCATCAAGTTATACACGGAAAGCACACCATGTGTAATTTTCGTGCACTCTTCGGGATGCTCCACTGCCAAAGGTCGATGAAATGAAAGATCTTGGTGTGTACTTCGACAAAACGCTTAGCTTCTCTTCACACAGATAACCCCACAAAGTGCCCTTCACGCTCTTGGAATTGTATGCCGTATGTTGCATGATTTCCACTCACCTGTTCTGTTTCTGAAATTGTCTTCTGATGTGTGCCTTCCACTATTTGAGTATGCCTTTGTAGGTGGGGGTGCAACGTGCAAATCTAAGTCTGACCTGATTGAACTCGCCCAGAATAAATCGATATCTATCTTCAAGCACCAATTTTGCCATTCTGGCGACCATAGTTCAGCCTCCTCAAGTATACCTCAACTCGTACCTCTAGACTCACGACAATTAATCAGGCCTTTTGTTGCTGTATAAGGTGGTACATGGCATTATACATTCCCCAAAGCTTCTTGATCATATGCAATTGTTCGTGCCTCATCAGTATACCAGGAAGCATTCCGCATTCTTTGCCTGGCCGTGTTGCATAAAAGACTGCTATATGACTCGACTCCAAAAAACATGCAATAAGAATTTTGCCTGTATTGACGAACTTCAGAGTTCATTTCCTGTGTTTTGTGTATCTGTAGATAATCATCTATGATTAGCGCCTGTTTACCCTTCCTCGTTTTCCTTTTCCCTATTTGCTTCTCTATCTCGCATCGTTTAGTCTACCACATTCAGTTTTCTGTACATCTTGTCTCACATATTGCTTTTTAAGTGCACCAGTACGAAGGCCGTCTAGCTGTTCCTGGGAACTATAACAAACTTTTGATTGATTTATTGTTATTGTAGTATAAACTCGTACTTTTTAAGTATGTACTAGTATCTTATTTCAGTGCAGTGGCTTTTGTGCAATTAAAGAAAGGGCAAGAATTAAGAAAGTCCAATAAAATGCTGTGCGCCTGTGTGTTGTGCAATAAAATAATATGCCACAGGAATTATTGCGTGCCTCGCAGAACAAATTGAATGTCTTAATGTATCAGTCAAAACATAGCAGTAGGCTGAAAACAATAAAGTGGTATTGTTTTGTGCCGACTTGAAGTGTATAAATTGTAATTAACACACATATATATATATATATATATATATATATATATATATATATATATATATATATATACATTATGCAGATGAGCTGCCACCATACATTCGAATAAGTGCTTCAATAGTACGACTTGTCCAAGGGCAACGAAAGACACCTATTAAAGACCTAAAAAATTATGGGGTATAGGTTTTACGTGCCAAAACCACTTTGTGATTATGAGGCACGCCGTAGTGGAGGACCTGGGGTTCTTTAACGTGCTCCTGAATCTAAGTACACAGGTGTTTTCGCATTCTATTAAAGCCGTCCGATTCTCAAGCTTGTATTATCTGTCGGTATGTCAGTTCATTAATGTCGAGAAAGACAAACTTCACATGTTGAAAATAGTTACAGTAGAACATGGCCTTTACACAGTGAACATTTTTCTAGCAATACACTCAATGTGAAGGCCTCCCAAGGCGGTGTTGATGCTTCAGAACAACATAGAATAATAAATGAGGTGCTCCATGGGCAAGATTTGACAGAATCAAGAATCGGGAGGAGCTACGAATTACGTAAATTTTAGCTATTCCAGACATTTTTTCTGAGTGCTACAGGTGTTTCAATTATTTTGGCTGATTTTCTCAAAACCCACTTTTTCATGTTCCTTTCATGCACCAACAAGCATAACTATATTGACACGGATACTTTTTTTATCTGTATCCGGTGACCGTATTTCACCGGCTAACAAATGTTAAATGTTATCGCACGGCGCAAGACGCGCCTGCACGTATCGGAAGTTTTGCGAATCTTATCGATGGTTCTGCCTGTTGTCTGTTGTGTGGTACGAATTGTGTGGTAGTCATTGGAAGGCGTGCGGGCACCAGCGAATATGCTCGGACTTTAGACGGCTGATATATGAAAGCTGACGCGCTTGACCCGCAGATGAGATTTTCGACGGTCGCCGACTTTGCCCGCCGCTATCGTTGCGATTGAGAGTTGCTTTTGCTGGGCACAAGTTCACCTAATAAAGAGTTAAATTTGTAACGGCCAGTTTTTACTCTGCGTCATTTTAAAGGGAAAGCTTTACTAACCGCGTCGAGCCAAGTTTCGCTGTCGCCGCGAACTTGACCTTCATTTGACCGCAGCTGCGCCGTAGCCTTGGCAACGCGGCGCGCCGAGCTCCACCGCCGCCGGCTTGGCGCATGCGCTCTCCGCAGCAGGGTCGCCGCCTGGCTAAGAGGAGCGCAGCGCTCGCCTAGTCAATGCAAGCTTGGCCATGGATGCGAGCGAGGCCGGGCCGTTTTCTCTGAGCGTTGCGCGGGAGGCTTTGAGCCGTCGTCGCCAAGCGGCGTCTGACCACCCTTCGGATATCGCCCGGCGAACTGCTTCACTGGAAAGGGGATCCGGAATGCAACAGGCGTCGCACCGTCGAGATCAATGTAGCGACCGCGTTCGCGTCCTCTCCGTTTGTGCTTCGGCGCTGAGCATGTTCGCGGGGTCTCTTTGCATGTCTAGCACTTGCGCTTTCCCTGTGGCACAACAGGCGTGAACCCGTCGAACGATGCGTGTCTACCCAAGCCTAATCACAGTCATGTCTAGCCACCAACCTAGGCACAGCCGTGTACACCTGGCTTAACGATAATTGTATACATAAATATAATAACTACAGCTGGCTCAAAGGTTAACTAAGTGAAACCAAGACTTAACCAGGCTAAACCAAGCTTTCGCTTTGCATATCCAGGGTTAGCTAAGCTAAGCCGCAGCCAATTTTTTTCGCCGTCACTACTTCGTGACAATATTTAAACACAGGTTTTATGCGTTGCATATTGCAATCACTCAGTTCAGCCCTTGGGCGCGGCCGGGCAGCCACCATTGACCTTTAGCACAACCACGTGACGTGACGTCACGACAGCCGGAGGAAAAGCTGGGCCCCAACTTCCGTGGTCGCGCGCGGCCGCAGCCACCACCTGACTCCCGCTTCTCCCGCTAGGGGCGCTGCGCCGGCGCGTGACGTCACGGACCGCGCAATATGCAACGCATTCTTGGCTTAACCAAGCTAAGCCTGGCCATTTTTTTCAGTGACACTTTGCACGCCTAATTCTCACATAGTTGGCTGTGCAATGAGCTACCAAAAATAAAATCGTACAACAGCTTTTGATGTGATATGGCATGGTCATGCAAGTGTTTGCAAAGTGATCTTGTAGACACACGACGCGCCAGCGCGAGCGCTGATGTGAACGTTTCTTACACTATTGTTACTTCAAATGTAGAAAGAAATTGTTGCGGCAGGCGTACATTCATTAATGAAATGTTTTCTTACATCTAAAACAGCATACAGATAACTAACTTATTGTTTCAAGCTTAGTTTACAGTGCGCTGTTTTAGGCCCTACTTGGAAGGCTGAAGAGAAAATAGTCCAGCAACAGTGCTCCGCAGCCGAGGAGCGAGCGTCGGCGCGCGTCAGAGATTCTGTCCAGTGGTCGTGCTCCCTTTTCCTCCAACCGACGCGAAGCGACGCGTTCACTTGTCGACGCGTGACGAAGCGTGCCGACGCATGCCAGTGGTTGGGCATTTAGGCGCCCGTTCCTGCGGCAAGCGTGGGCGTCGGCCATGGCGACGTAACCGAGCGAACGAGCACAGCGAAAAATGAAAGAGCGAAGGCGGAGCGGGATATGAAAGACGCGAGCCCCGGACGGCGGAGACCAATGAGAGCGGTCCCTTCAGTGACGTGCACGCGGGTCATGCGGACCCGCCCGACCGCTCGATGCGTACTCGTATGGGGTCCCAGCCGGCCCGCTCGTTTCGTACTATCGTCTGCTCGCGTCAGCTCTCGCACGCGCTTGTATGGTTAGCTTTGTTTGGTCTCATTCGCGCATAGTTTCGATTGTCATGGTTAGCAATTGTTTTTTAATCTGATTGTATATGCACGACGCGAATTGTGTAGTACTTTCTGGAAGCTGCGCGGCGCACCAGTGATTACACTGGAACTTTCGACGAGTCATGTATAAAAGGCGACACATTTGACCTGCATATCAGATTTTCGCCGATCGCCGACTCTGCTACATGTCTCTCTCAAATTATCTGCCTCAGTATATCACGAAATGAAAAAACGTATAGAGCTGTGCTTAAATTTCTCTTTAGGCAGTATCATAATCGTTAAGTATCATAATCATAAACGCAGAAAAATAGGTCACGTTTCATACTCATTGCTGTATTTTGTCTTATTCTGCTGTCGTAAGTAAAATGTTAACGTTCTCTCTTACTAAGCTTAACTAACACGGTTGATAATGCGGGACTTTTTCGATAGTGCGCTTGCTCTCGCGCGCTTTACCTGCGTACCTTTCTGTTCATTGACACAGAAAGTTGCCGAGAGTGTGTACGAGTATAACGTTGGTTAGAACACCGTCCCAGGAGCTGAATGGCAACGTTAAACGCTGCTATCGCTGTTAACACATTGCCCTTTGGGCGAAACTACCAAAACATTTTTGAAGTGCCCTACACCACAGCAATGCAGCGATTCTATTCCGATGTCATTCCTTATCGCGCTTCGTCGGTGGTCGCAGACGTACTCCGCCGACGTCATTACTGGGCTCAGCCGGCACACTTAGGACCAAAGCTCGGCGACGTCCCCAACCTTAACGAGGCGGCACACGAGGCTGCGCGCGCGCTTACAGACCGCGCGGCTTCACCCGACCACTCGGAGAATAAGGACGCGCCCACTACATACAATGAAATCACTAAACACTACTACCTACAACGCAGACAATATAGCACGCCACACCGCACGCTCACTCGAGCTCAAGCGGTTACACTCAGAATGCTACAAACAGACACATACCCCACTCAAAACAGATTACACCATTACATGCCTGAGCTCTACGACAATTCTTATTGCACCAATTGCAATACATCCCTTAACGTTTATCATTTACTCTGGCCATGCTCGCAAGCTCACGTAAACTACGAACAGGACAAGCGCAAGTTTGAAGAATCAATCCGGAGCGAAGAACTCGCTCCCCAACTCTGGGCTGTCCAGCAGGTCCACGACGCCGCCAGGAAACTCAACCTCCCGGTTCCGTCGTGGGAGACGCCCACTCCATGAGAGCCCAAAACTCTCGTGGCCTGCAGGACCTGAATAAAGTTGATTTCCTTCCTTCCTGGCCGTGAAAGTTCGATGATACGAAAGGAATTGAATCGACGGAAAAGAATTCTTACGGTATGACCTAAGGGTTACAGAGCGCTAACAGTTGGTTGAGGCAATTGTATACGGTCGAGGTACTCCACACACTATAGTGTGGACGGCGTGCCACTTGCGCGAGAACGCCGTACACTCAGGAAGGAGGCCTGCTATAGCTCTTCGTGTACCTAGCTTACTAGCTTGTTTTCGGCGACGTTTAGCCGATTCGTGTCATGGCATATTTTGGGTGTGCAGAGCGGTCGGGCCAGTGCGGCATCGTGCTCTGGATAACTCGCAAACTGCGGTCTTGCTTCCTCTTGTGCGCGCCATCTTGGTCAGCCGTTTCGCGCTGTGCTTCGGAATTATGCCGCGCGGAACGACAATGTCTGTATAGATTTCACGTCCCTTAAGCTCTGTTCAAACGGACGGAGCAATTGCCGACAATTCTCGCGAGGCCAAATCCACCATGCAGCCAACACCCTCCTCGTCGTGTACTGTTTAGCATGCGGAGCTGTACGAGTTTTAATTTGTAAACAATTAATGAATTACTAATTCATTAACTGCCATGGAGGCCCCCCTCCGCCCCACCTACTCCTAATTTATGGGAGGGGAGGCCGTTACGGCTACCTCTTCGTCCAACGATGCGTCAAAAAACGTCATTTGGCAAATAACGTATAGACAAGAAAAAGAGTAGGGAAAAAAAAGAACGAAGAAAGCGGAGAGAAACAAATGAGGCCTGAGTTGGGAAACAATGGCTGTGTAATCGCCCAAGCACACCTGTCACGTGGGTTGGGCAGGCAGAGGTTTCCACTTAGCAACCCATGTAGTTTCGAGCGGCCTGCTGCAAAAAAGAAAAAAAAAATAAGGAAGCGGGTCAAAAACAGGGCGTGGCCGTTGGCAGACGAGCAAGTGCGCTCTTCTCCGCGGCGACGACGACTCGAAAGGTTCTGAAGACGTATACGCCTTCATGCTTGGATTTTTAAAAAGCCGTCTTCAGACGAGCAGAACGGCGCCCTCGCATCCGGTGTCTGTGCTTCGCTCGGCCTCGCGATTTTTCTTTCTTATTGTTCCTTTTTTTTTCAAGCCCCGACTGGCTGTTCGTTCGAGCTACATTCACAACGCCGCCCTCGTGTATATAGGTTGCCACCGTCGCCATGGGACGCTTCTGTAGTCGATCCTCGGTTATGACTGTCTTGATGCTGTGACACCACAGTTGCAGCAAATTGGTGTTTCTTTTCCCCTATCGCCCAATGCTTGATTGCTTCGCGACGTATTGAATTAGTCTTATGCTTACGGCCCTTTGTACCCCACTATACTGTAACAGCGTACGGGCGATTCTAGCAAAGAAAATGAATAGAGAGCAAAAATAGGCGCATCCCACGCATATATGGGAACAGGTTATCAGCGAAGCTGTCTTTGATGTTCACCGAAATGTCTTCACTTCACTTCTTCTTCTTCACTTACATGTACCGTTCAAAGCTACACTCTCAAAGCAAGCTCTGGTCGCATTTTGTTCCCTTATAGCCTCATAAAGGAAAGCCAACTAACCAACCAACCAAGGTCTTAACTCCTCTGTAGCTGACTTCATCAGTTTTCTATTGCCTACTTCTTCACTTCTTTCCTCTTGTTCTCCTTGTCCATCAAGGCACCCACCCAGTAGTGCATACTTATTCTGGGGCCTATAATGTTCACGTACGCATTACCGTGGGCCCAATTTCCCGAACCCAGTGACTCAAGTTATCTATTCGGACACCTACCCAGTGGCAGGCACGTATCCGGGATTTTTTTTCGGGGGGTGTTATATACTGCTCGATTTCGACCCCCCCCCCTCCCCCCTGGGTACGTGCCTGCCCAGTGGTTCATGCCCTGTCGCACAGGTCTATTCGGCGAGTCACTCAGTCGCAAATATCAAGTGACCCAATTTGACGTATGATCGGCGACAAAGCAGCAGCCAGCCTCCGAAAAGTGGGGAGAAGAGGCAAGGAAAGCTTCACTTTGAAAGAATCTTCAGCCTCCCGGTATACGTGGCATTTATTCTGATGAAAGGTGCTGATGAGAACAGGAGAAAGTGGCGGGGAGAGAGAAAGAGACAGAGAGATGAAACAAAATAAGAAAGGAGTATGGGAGGTCAACCAGACGAGCGTACGGTTTGCTACCCCACAATGGTGGTAAGGGAACAGGAAATAAATAGAAGGAACGAGGAAGAGAGTGAAGGCTGCGCGTTTGTTTGGGGACGCACAGCAAGGCGGTATACAGATGGCCACTCAGGACGGTGCACTATAGAAACTGTATCGAGCAGTACGCGAATCAGTTTTCGCGCCAGCGGCTGATGTGGCCGCGGTCCTGAAAAAGAAAAGAAAAGAAAAAAGAAAACTTTTGTCTCAGAAAATGTTTTGGAGTTCATCCGGTTTAAAGGGGGGAGTGGGGGGGGGTGCGTTCGGTAGGGAGGCATACTGGACGTTACGTATGGGAGACAGGTGCACAAGGGGTACGTATAGAAGAATTTACGAGAACAACCGTGCAGCTCACGTTATACATTAATGTCCGTTAGTAGAGGGGACCAGAAATTAGCATTCAGTCATCCGGTAGAGTTGAGATACAGCGCAAAAGCCCATGGGAAGCTTTTCTGTAACACGTCATTTCACTGGCTGGAGTTTAATGAAGGTGGAATGGTTCGAAAAGCAAGAAAGGAATGGTAATAAAACGCGCGTTTGTACAGTGCGAATTCGGCATATACTGTCATGAACAATTAAAACACGAAAAAGTTAGGACTAACCATCGGACGCGTTTTTCCGTTTTTGCTTTCACGAATACGTGCGAAAATGTCATTTTTTCAGCTCCTGTGTTTAGTTTGAGGCCTGAACTGGCGACTGTACAAGTAGCGGTGGGATATCACACTCTCAACCTGTTACTTGCAAAGGGTGTTCTATTCTGTCATTCCTTGTCGGCGTTTCGTTTGATCGCACGCTGATCTTTTTTTTTTCTTTTTTCGCACTCTTCAAGAACAATAAAGATTTGCCGTCCACAATCCTGGCACCGCAGAAAAACGTTAAATAAAGAAGTCCTTGCGATGTCCCCCATTTTTGTACATGTGCATTGAATAATCTGTCCCGCTAGGTGTCCGAATGTGAGGGAAGCTTTGTGTATCCAATCTTAAAAGAAGAAGAAGAAAAAAAGACATTCGCAAATCCCAGCAGGCAAGAAGCGAAAATACGGTGTGTGTATGTATACGTTCACGCAGTGAGTCAGGAGAAACGTCGACTCCTTGGCCGCCTTCCAAGGTGCGATCCTTGAAAACGCCTATTGCATCGAAAATCAGCGACGCGTCCAGTGCAGCCAGCCGTTTCCTTCTCTCTCTCTCTCGCTCTCTCTTTCTTCGTTCATTTCTTACTTTTCAGCTGCTCCTCTGACATAGTGTACGGTCATTCGGAGGGCTATTTTTCACGTCTGCGTAGGACTGGCGAATGCTCTCGCTTGCGCCGCTTTCAAATAAGTGTATCTGAAGGGAAAGACTCCTGAATAACGGACAATTCTAAAGAGACGGCCGTGAGGCATTTCAGGAAGGCCACCACGGTGTTGCTTTCTCCTCGGTCCTTTCATACCATATTAAGGAGAGTACGCCGCGCTGTCAAGAAGAGAATCTCGCGGACCATGGCAGAAAATATTTCCTCGCAGAATGTATGCTCGTGCTGTCAAATATACACGTGCATGATATCTGGCGGCACAAACGGCTCTATATATACCGCGTGTCCCGTTTCACTGACGTGGCCTCGCTGAAATTTTTATGCGCCTCACGTGATCGTTGCCAGAGAAAGGCTTTGCAGGAAGACGGAGGTTTGAGAATGTTTGACAGTGGCCGAAGAACAAGGGACGCCTTTAGAGTCAACGTTTTGACATGGATACCTGTCGTTGTCAGTGCCTGATGAAGAGCAGTTCCCTTGTCGAAACATTGACGCCAGGCTCAAACGTCTCTTGTAGGACCGCTCTTAATCGCATGACGTCATTTAAGAGCGAAGTTTTTCGCTGTTTATTCCGACGACTTCGTCTGTGAAGAAAGACCGTAGAACATTGCGCACCATAGATAAAAACTGCGATGCAACGGCGCGTATAGGTGAGCACAAATAGCGATAAGCTTGTGTGAATGTAATGTTTGGTCACACTGTCGAAGGCAGAAACGAAATGTCATTGCACGATTATTCGGGAGCAGTGAGTTTAGAAACATGTACCGACATTTATCGCCGTTAATTTTACATTCTCTGTCGTAAGTACATGCATAAAAGTCTTCATTGACAACTTAGCGGATTGTGTGCTCTTTTGTTCTTGCGTATTGCCAATGTTGTCCGCAGCAGAATCAGCTTTCTTTTTTTCAGGACAACTCACGCCCCCGACGATTTCGTGGCATACTGTGCCACGTGAATAAATCAGAACGAAGCTTTACAAATAGAAATTCTTACTTTCCGCTCAAGGCGTCCAGGCAGATGCGATTATCCTTGCTAAAAAAAAAGAAAAAGGCGAAATGCGGCGCACGCGAGCGTCAGAAGAAAAGGAGACAACGTGCTTTGCCAATTCGATCACGTGTGTTCTGTTTGCCACCAGCTCGAGCTCCTTGCCCCGCCTTCTGCTGGCTTCGTCCTAAATGAAAGGCCACCACGCGCTTCGCAAAAGGACCTTTTCGCTGCCGTTCCTTGCGGCCAGGAAAAGCGTTGAATATAAAAATGTATGAACCAACTGTACATCAGCCGGTCATATTCAGTGAAAACAGACTTATTGAAATTGCACGGACCGAACGCGCTGTGAATATCGACTTAAGCGACGCTTTCATTGATGCATGCGATTTTTCTTTAGCGGCCATTTGCAAGTATAGAGCACACGACCGAATGGGAAACTGCTATGTGTTGGGCGCGTTGGCGTGCGAAATTAGATGATATTTTAGCGCCGGCAGACAAGGACAAAAAAGGCAGACGCGAATTTTTCGTTGCCTGCTAGCGCTATAACGTTCCTTTGATGATGAAATAGGAGAGCTATAGTGCGTTTAGGTGGCACCGGCGACTTCGCTTGGCAAACAAGAATGTTGTGACAAAAATGAATAAAGTTGGAAATATTTTCACCGGATGACGTCTCGCTCAACACGAACTTGCGCCGCCCGAACGTGCGAATCCCACGCATGACGACGAAGGAATGACGACGATGGAATGATGACGCTGTGACGTCGTTAGAATGAGGAAGATGGAACGAGCGTGACGTCATATCGAGGACTTTATCGCGGCAAGCACAATGACGACGACGACGACCTGACGGCTATATGGGATGGCGATGCCGGAATGTTGACGCTGGAATGGTGACGCCGGCAAGACGACGGTATACCCAGGCGCTACAGACGGCCGGTGAATTTTACGCGTCAGCGTCTTAAAATCTTTACGAAGCTATCTTACGCAATACCCCCCCCCCCCCCTCCCCTTCCACTTCATCTATGCGCATCTAATAGGCGACAGCATCACCTTACCTACATCTAAGAAAACAACGACAAACGACGAAGACCACCGCAGCACCAACGCCTGGCGAGTTTGGCCAGCCACCGCATCATGCAACTGGACGCGTTTGTCTATAGCAGGACCGCGTTGACCATTACTCCCGTTTCGGAACGGCATGCAGCGAGGGCAGAGATTCTGCGCCGACAGACGTGCACACCTGACCCGGACGTACGCTCTGCAGGCACGGGTGCCGTTAACCCAGTTCGCGAGAGTCCGCGAGAGTGCGCGAGAGTACGTACGCACGGGCACTTTTAATCTCCACGACGCGCGTGGCTTTGCCGTGGGCGAAGGAAAACGTGGTTAGCGTGCGCGGACTCTTTAACTGGCACGATTGTCTTACTCGATTTGGAACGCGGCGGCCGGCCGCCTGGAAAGCAAGGGAAGGACGCGAAATTGCGTGTCGTGGGAAAAAGAGAAATGTTTTTTTTTTGTTCCTCTTTTGTTTGTTTCAGCAGACGAGAGAAAGCAATGAACGAAACACAGAAAAGAATCATAGTATTAAAGAGCGAGAAAAACACAGCCTGGCGACGCAACCGCCCCACTCGCAATTATTTTCTCCGAGGGACGGCAGGCTACGTCGAGTCACTCAGCTGTGTAGAAGACGTCCTGCCGTGAACTAAACGACACAGAGCGAGAAATATATGTCAATGTCACGCGGTGCATGTGATGTGAGAACTAAAACGCATCCTTTATGGCAGGCACGTACCCAGGATGTTTTTTCGGGGAAGGGGGGGGGGGGGGGCACCTAACCTAACCTAACCTAACCTAACTTTTCTATGCGAATGAGGGGGGGGGGGGTACTTTTACAAGCATAAATGTGAATAACGCCTGCCATTCGCCATAAAGGCGCGTAAACCGGCAAAAGAGAAATCTCAAGGGTACGCCTGTGAGATACACCTCTTCTTTACTCGGCAAACAAGGAACCACGTCGAATGGACTTGCGCAGGAAGAACACTGCCAAGAACAAGTAAACAAACTAAAGTGCCAAATAAATATTTCTATCATTATCATCAGCCTATTTTATGTCCATTGCAGGACAAAGGCCTGTGTAGTAGCATACAACTTAAAAAAAACAGCAGTTGGAAACCAAAGCACACGGACCGCGCGGGGTTGTGTTACTTCGCCAGCCAATCACAGAAGCAAACAATATCGTCATGTGGCCTTTTGAATAGGGCGTCGTACTTGATACCTCCGGAGCGTCTGCTGTTCTTGCAGAGTCTTTTCATCGACGGAAGCAATGAGGTGCGCAACAGAAATGGACAAAGCGTATGGAGTCTGAGCATTTCACTCTTCAAAAGTCTACCCGCCGTAGTTGCTTAATGGCTATGGTGTTGGGCTGTTCGGCCCAATAAATCCCGGCCACGGCAGCCGCATTTCGATGGGGACGAAATACGAAAATACCCGTCTATTTAGATTTAGGTGCACGTTAAAGAAGCCCAGATGGTCCAAATTTCCTGAGTCCTCCACTACGGTGTACGTCATTGTCAGATCGTAGTTTTGGCACGTAAAACTCCATAATTAATCAGATCTTCAAAAGTCTGCCGTTCATTTCACTGCTGAGCACGTTTTACTCACGAAGTTTTACTGCCAACTGAAGTGAAGCTTGATAATAAATAGTTGCAGCGAAGCAAGCATTTTATTTCACTTCAATAAAGAATTGGGCTTTCGCCATTCCACTGTGATAGGCGAGGGAAAACGTATAAAATTACGCGCTATTATTTTTATTTTTGTGGTTACCGCCTTATTTGGGTAACAGGAAAAGTTTGAAGTACGAATTATTTGCAGCCTCGCGGAGGAACAGTGGCTGGCGGTTATGAGGGCGTGCGCAGGGCTTCACTGCATATGTGGCGTTTTTTTTTAATAGCTCTGGAAGAATTATAAAGAAATATGTATTTGCGGAACAGCCACAGTTCTTTTGGATCCCTCATTTACTGCTCTACCAAGTGAAGTGTCAAAGTCGACTCGTATTGTTATTTGGGAAGTTGCGTAATGATGCGTGGCCGCCAGTCCCGTACAACCGCGTAGAGCGTAGGACGCTGCGGTTCTAGACGTACTGCGCCTACCGCGGAAGGTCAGAAAAACACCTACATAAGTACAGCAGAGAAGTGGCTATGTCAGGCGGCTCGACTGATAAGTGTAGAAGTGTCATTCAAGATATATAAAATTGTTCTCCAGTTCCGGCAGCGTTTTCTCTACTTCCTTTTTTAAACAAAAAGATGTTGATCCATAAATATTTTCATAAACAATGGTTAAATTTGTTCATTTCCACTTTTCCTTCCTGTTTGGCTGTTGCCTTGGCTTAATTTCTCAACTCCTTGCGACTCTTGTTTCCAGTTGCCAATTTTGCACGAATAGTGCTGTACAATTAGGAAAACCAGACGAGGTAACGGGTGACATATAGTGCTTATTGGTTTAAGGGTTATTGCAAGGTTTGATGATGGACGCTGCTTCGCATTATTTTAATTTGCACTTTATTTAACCCATATAGCGAATATATGGTTCCGACGATGTGCCAGCTTTGCGGCGAGCCGCCACTCCAGGAAATAATAAAGCAAAAGGAAAAGTTAAACTCAACTGGCGTTTTCTCCGGCTGCAAATCGTTCCTCAAGCATGCAGACCAGCTGAATACGAATCGAATCTCTTTCCTGGTCCCTGAATCAGTCTAAACAAAGAAGGTTGAACTAACGAAGCAACAGCCATGCGCGTGACCGATGAATAGATGGTGACAACTGAACGCATCTCGAGTTAATCGAGCGGGCACCGAATCGATGAGAAAACTGGCCTTCATACCCCAGGAGATGCCGATAAATACCGTCATCCAAAAGGAGTGAAAAGGGAAGCAAAATGTTCACCACCGAAAAGCTGTCAAGTCTCAACATTGATTTGGTGGTGCTTTAGGAATGAGTGTGAGGATTTTATGGCATGGGCGGGGAGGGGGGGTGGGGGTATGCCGCTTAATTTCGGGGGGGGGGGCCTCCCCCCTTCCCCGGGCCCCCCTTTGGGTACGTGCCTGCTTTATGGACAGTTCGCGGTCCACTTGCAGCGTTTCGGGACCTTTAAGCAACACCATTGGGCCGCAGAAACTATTCACTTATGTCTTGCGCAATCCCCGCGCTAATTACCATGAAACTTCAAGAACTGCACAAAAAAAAATACACGTGTATTTACTTCTCTACACGCATTTGCCACGTGAACATTCATTGGACAACGGTGACCTGCCTCTGCAGCCTCCACCGCGCTGCTGTCGGTGAAAAGTTTGTGAGAGCACAGTTAGTGAAAAGCAGGTCGCTACAAAATCTGTGGCGCTGTACAGTTTCGAGCGTCGCGCGGGTTGTTGTACCATTTTCCGTCGTGCTTTAACGATCTCTATGCTTCATGAAATATTGTTTACTTTCAGTCTCGACGGGGCGATCGCAATTAAGGATGTCAGTGTTTTAATTCTATAATGTGCACCCGTAGATTTCGGACAAATGTGGGACATATTATGTGGTGCTCACGTTCTTCTTCGTGCTTGTCTTATCGCCCTTTAGCCTTATTTCCAAAAGTCCTCGATCTCCTTTTTTTCTTCTTTTCTTATGGCACTGGCGGTAGAATATGTTACGTAGAGCTTACTCAGACAAATCGCTGCGTTGTTGCTTGTAGCAGTGACGACCATTGACAGTCACGACAATCGCACAAATTTTGCGATAACCTCGTTAGAGGTGCTATTAGCCGTAGTGCATCTTAGACTCGGCAATACAGTGAACCCCACAGCGTTTGCGTGAGGAATGAAGATGCGCTTGTAACGCAAAGTTGTAACGTGATAAACACTTGATGGTCATCTCGTCGATATCGACACTTCGCGACAAGTTGCGCGTTAGATGATAACATATAATAATGCCCTATTATAATAGCGTAACAGGCGTAATATTCTAACACACGTAAGACAAATTACATTATGAACGTCATACGGACAAAGAACTCAGCATCTGAAACTAGCAACATGTTGGTACCTCGTGCATATACTTGAACAACTCGGAAACTTGTTATAATGTCAGTTCACTGCAGCCCGTTTGCTTAAGGCGGGCAGTGGATAATAAGCGCGTGTTATGGCGACATGTAATGCCAGGATACCACCCACGGCACGAGTAGAATGTATCGTTATTGATCAACTGTCGAGGCTATCCACCGTGTCAGTTCTTGACTCTCCTAGCTTTTTCAAAGGCATAAGCCTTTCGCAACGGCCTGATGTCAACTCACGCAAACATATTTGCTCCTATAAGATCGCGGAACACTCGGCTTTGTTTGATAACCTGTTACATAGTGGGACGTCTATCTGTTTCTGCCTGTTGGGAGCTTGGCATACATGCCCAACATATGAGCGAAAAAGAAAGAAATAATGCTAACAATTTAGTACTCGGTGCTGCACTTCACGCAAGGTGGTCAAGTGGTCAAGCTCTGCACTCGACCTACGTACGTATACCTTAGCAGGAGCTGCACGCGCGTAGTACAACCGTTTCTATCGCGTCCGCACGAGGCACGCAGTCCGTGACCCCGTTCAAATCGGCACTCGCCGGGTGGATCTCGTTCACTCTCACAATCGGGGTCAAGCGCGCTCCAGCGAGCGACCAAAGAAAGAGGTTTCCCATCGGGTGGGCGTCACCGCATGCCCCCTTCAAGTTTATGCACGAAGCAGGAACCGAAAGCTCCCTGTCACGCAGACGTATGACCGGCTGTGTCATCAGCTCGCTATAGATACGCGAAGCACAATGGGCAGCTGCTACTTCTGCCGAGGTTCTTTTTTTTGTTTGTTATTTTGTTACGAAGGAGATATGTGAGCGCGAAAAAAGGCAGACGCGCACGCGAAGAAAGAAGGCGAGGAGAAGCGCTCACTGAAAGGTGTTTATATTGTCAGGGGGATGCATGCCATCCCCAGATATCAGATAATGAAATAACGGTAAAAATAAGAAAGCCTACCCATGCATGCGTCAAAGATACGCTGTTATTCAAAAGCGATATCACATTCAGGTGTACGATGTGACACAGGGACGTACTGTGGATTCAATTCGTAAGGCGGATTAACTGATTTCCAGCAGATTAGAGCTTTGAGAACCAATACACAGGTAGCGTTGAAATTGAGCACTCGCACCCATAATAACAGCCGTGCATCGCGGTACCTGTGCCTTGGAACCAAGTGAGCAACCCGCTTTGAAACTTCGCGTGCTAATAACAGCAGCGCCGTAACGCACAGCCTATATACCGAGCGGAGGGAAGCCGTTTTCAAGGCAACACATTGTGATTCCGAGCCAGCATACTTACCGTTCATTTTGAGGCACATGTGTCCAGCTTCTCACCTGGCTTTGTCTCCGGTGTACATGGTGGCTAAATGTAGGCGCGCATCTTCCATGGTTCAAAAGACGCCGTCATATTTTCGTGAAATTTCTACCAAATGGTGTCAGAATTTTGTAGTTGCACACGAAAACAACCATATTGCACCTCGGTCACCGCTGGTTTAGTCACGTGCCTTTTTCCACTGGACAACATGTTAAGAACGCGCGAAAAACACAGGAGTCGGGCGGTAGAGGAGGAGGGCACTGAGAAAGCTATAGCTTTCTCAGTGGCTAGGTGCCTAGATACCTAGGTGGCTAGGTACCCACCGCCTATAGGCGGTGGGCACCTAGCCTTCTTGCTACACTCGATAAGGGATTACGAGATAGACGCGAGTGGGCACTGCTGTATTCCATCCGTTAAGCGTCGGCATATAGATAAGCCTATAGATTATGCGCAGTGAGTAATGCGCAATTCACCCAGCAAGCAGTGTCTCCTTCTGCGGACATAGCTCTCATGTTTGGCTCACGGAATTAAGATCCGCGAATGCGATTTGTCGTGCCTGTACGAGAGACCAAGTATAACGGCAACAACAAAGGTCGCATTTTCGACATATTATCAGCGTGACGGCGCGCCGCATCTAAGCGTCAATTTTTGAGTGCTATACTCCGCTTATTATACGTACAACCTTCATCATCATCATCATCATCATCATCATCATCAGCAGCAGCAGCAGCAGCAGCAGCAGCAGCAGCCTGGTTACGCCCACTGCAGGGCAAAGGCCTCTCCCATACTTCTCCAACTGCCCCGGTCATGTGCTAATTGTGGCCATGCTGACCCTCCAAACTTCTTAATCTCATCTGCCCACCTAACTTTCTGTCGCCCCCTGCTACGCTTCCCTTCCCTCGGAATCCAGTCCGTAACCCTTAATGACCATCGGTTATCTTCCCTCCTCATTACATGTCCTGCCCATGCCTATTTCTTTTTCTTGATTTCAACTAAGATGTCATTAACGCGCGTTTGTTCCCTCACCCAATCTGCTCTTTTCTTATCCCTTAATGTTACACCTATCATTCTTCTTTCCATAGCCCGTTGCGTCGTCCTCAATTTAAGTAGAACCCTTTTCGTAAGCCTCCAGGTTTCTGCCCCGTACGTGAGTACTGGTAAGACACAGCTGTTATAAACTTTTCTCTTGAGGGATAATGGCAACCTGCTGTTCATGATCTCAGAATGCCTGCCAAACGCACCCCAGCCCATTCTTATTCTTCTGATTATTTCACTCTCATGATCCGGATCAGCAGTCACTACCTGTCCTAAGTAGATGTATTCCCTTACCACTTCCAGTGCCTCTCTACCTATCGTAAACTGCTGTTCCCTTCCGAGACTGTTAAACATTACTTTAGTTTTCTGCAGATTAATTTTTAGTCCCACCCTTCTGCTCTGCCTCTCCAGGTCAGTGGCTGTGGAGCGGCTCCACAGTGGCTGTGGAGCGGCTCCACAGTGGCTGTGGAGCCGCTATAGATATCTTTCAGCATTTTTACGTACGGCTCGTCTACACCCTGATTCCGCAATGCCTCCATGACTGCTGAGGTTTCGACTGAATCAAACGCTTTCTCATAATCAATAAAAGCTACATTTAATGGTTGGTTATATTCCGCACATTTCTCTGTCACCTGATTGATAGTGTGAATATGATCTATTGTTGAGTAGCCTTTACGGAATCCTGCCTGGTCCTTTGGTTGACGGAAGTCTAAGGTGTTCCTGATTCTATTTGCAATTACCTTAGTAAATACTTTGTAGGCAACGGACAGTAAGCTGATCGGTCTATAATTTTTCAACTCTTTGGCGTCCCCTTTCTTATGGATTAGGATTATGTTAGCGTTCTTCCAAGATTCCGGTACGCTCGAGGTCATGAGGCATTGTGTATACAGGGCGGCCAGTTTTTCTAGAACAATCTGCCCACCGTCCTTCAACAAATCTGCTGTTACCTGATCCTCCCCAGCTGCCTTCCCCCTTTGCATAGCTCCCAAGGCTTTCCTTACTTCTTCCGGCATTACTTGTGGGATTTCGAATTCCTCTAGATTATTCTCTCTTCCATTATCATCGTGGGTTCCACTCGTACTGTATAAATCTCTATAGAACTCTTCAGCCACCTGAACTATCTCATCCATATTAGTAACGATATTGCCGGCTTTGTCTCTTAACGCATACATCTGATTCTTGCCAATTCCTAGTTTCTTCTTCTCTGCTTTTAGGCTTCCTCCGTTCCTGAGAGCTTGTTCAATTCTATCCATATTATACTTCCTTATGTCAGCTGTCTTACGCTTGTTGATTAACTTCGAAAGTTCTGCCAGTTCTATTCTGGCTATATAGCGCCATAACTTCGACCGCAACGGGTTCGAATTTGGGCGCCAAAGTCCCGATTTTTCTCTCTGCGACGATGCCGGCCTTAGCTGCCGGGATCGACTTCATTTTCTCGTCTAGATGGTCTACCAACCTTCATGCCATCGTCGTTCCACAGTCAATGACTGTATATGCGGGGTGGTGAAACGGGCTTTAGAAAGCTATCCTCGCATATGTGTGTGAACAGCCGCATAAAACGATTTCGTCAAACCTCAGTTCTCCGCAATGAAAACTCTTATGCGCCCAAGTCAACTTCAAACATTTACTTTGTTTTACGTGGGTCATAAGTCGAGCATGGGAGTAAAAAAAAATAAATGTGCAGATCCCACGCACCGTGGGAATTTACGGTTCGCGAAGCCCGTTGCAGATGCCTGCCTATCCAGCATTGACCAACGTGATACCAGGTGGCCCAACGTGGTCCTGCAAATTGAGTGTTTGTGTGTTTGGTTCGCGAGCGTATATATACGCGTGCGTGATGACATCAGCACGACAAAAGCACGTTGTAGACGATCGTATGACGGCGGTTGCTGGCGATGGCTGGCGTTTGCGGTGCTCTACATAGGTAGTGTACGAGCGTAAGCGAGAGAAACGCGGATTGCGTCGTCATCAGCGACTAGGTGTTATACAACCGCACGTATATGCGGCGAATTTGACGTGGTGTATGTGTTTCTTTTTCTTTTGGGCGCCGACTAGGATAGTGTTGTAAACATTGTTTGACTTTTTTTTCTTTGTGAACTGTCAGAAACAGGCAATAAAGATAAAAAAAAGCGATCGTGGCAAAGTGGTTAGACCCCTGGGCTGCTGTGTTCCACGGCAGAGGTTCGCTTACGTCATCGGTCGCACATTATTTCATTTTTAATAAAGCGAGAGCTACTTCAAAGTGCCAAGAATGAGGCAAAGGATGCTTCGCAATAAATGTAAGGCCAGGATTCAACGATAAACCACCGACGCGGGACACGAACGTCGGAAAACTAAGGCAGAAATGTCGAATAGGACTGTGACGAGGACACTCGATGATCTCGGCAGGGGCCGTCCTATCTAATCGAGCACCCAACCATAACAAGAAAGGAGCAAGGCTGCGCAAGGCTGCCGTAACAACCCCATAACATATTTCTAATTCTCATCGTACAACTTCCGCTGGCAGCTGGCTATAGAGCTGAACAGGCCAGTGCGTAGACGTTAACCTCAGCTTTGCTATTCATAACATTTCATTTCAGACCGGGCACAGCCCATTCTGTTGATTAGCATCTCAACCATAGTAAATCCTTGACGTGAGCTGCGGCGTGACTCTGATCAAAATGAGAAGCATCCGCCTAAAAAAAGAAAGAGAGAAAGAAAGAAGATAAGAGAAGAAATACTGAGGATGAGTAACTTCGAACGAAAACTAGTTTACAAGAGACGCCGTCTAGAACGGTGACTGCCAGACACGTCTGTCTATGCAGACACTGCCGGTGCCAGAAGGCAGAAACGCGAGGTGTTAGCGATAAGACCTACCGCCTTTTTTTGTTTTGTTTTTAACCCAGTCTTATCAATTTTAACGGTGAATTACTTCTCAGGGAAGGTGGCTGTTGTCAGTCCCGGAGCCAAAGAAAGAAAGAAAGAAAGAAAGGAAGGAAACGTGCCAGGCGGATTACTCAAGCGTGTCGTCCCACCTTGACACTTCATGCCCCCAACCCGTGTCCCTGCCTACTGGCTGGAGTGAGCAGCAGCTTTGCCAATTGACGGGCGTCTGTTGTATTTTTAACCCGTGTCGAGCAGCGTTACTAGAACCAAACATTCTGTCGAGAGCCTTCTGGACGACTGCGCAGTGTCACCCACCTCGTTTCTTCTCTGCTTGACAGATGCTCCACACAAAAAGATACTAGATATTTGCGAGCTTGCAGAATCGAAGTCCAATCTATAACAAAGCTGCTCTGCTCGAGAGCAGTTTGATAAAGAATTTCAGTCATCTGCAATCAAACCACACACTGTAAATTGTTGCCTGTATATACCATTTGCAACACTTGCTCAAGATTTATAGCAAAGGCCACACTTCCCGCCCACAATTAAAACTTCGCATACACATCAGCGATTATGTGTACCCGGTTTTCGCCAAATTTGATCCCGTTAGCGGTTGCAGTTCATACAGGGTAGCGGGCTCAGTTCTGCATCCTAATTGCGCCACAAACTTCAAAATTGCCTATGCAGGTCTCGTAACCTTGCCCCTATTTGCACGAAATATAGAGAAGATATGCCCGGAGGCATTAACCCTCCCATAAAAAAATAAAGATAGATCGTTTAGTTTACCGAGGAAACCGCTCGCGCCTCGTATAACGCATCAAAATGGTAAGAAAACGAGGGTTCAAAAGGTTATTAGCAAAGCTCCTAGCAAATCAAGAAACTTTCAAGTTATGCAACATATTACACATAAAATGCGCCACATTTCTGCAAAAGCTCGGTGTGAGGTAGTGTTCTCTTGTGACGGCGGAAAACAATAATAGCCCTACGCCTTCAAACGCGTGTAAGAATTTCTGTCTTTTTTTGTGAATTTGGTATTAACTGCCGCTTTTAAACTTTGCGCACTTGAAGTAGTCTATAAAAATGTATGCTTTGTGGCTCATTGAGTTACTTGAGGACATTGGCCAACTTGCTTCGGGGTTCGTAAGATACTCTCGAAAGCTCGTATGAGTAATTATACAAAGGCTGTAATTAAGCGACTCCCTTCAAACTTTCGGTACACGTCGCCCACAACGTTGCGCGTGGGACCGCTCTCTCTCTCTGTCCCGACGAACGCCGTGAAAATGACACGACGTGGTGGATACCACCTGTGCGAGTAAGTCCTTACACTAGCGCTCAACGTCACCAGACCTACTGCAGACTCATCGGCGGCTCGTGCTGGTCGCCGAATTCGATCCTGAAACACGTTGTCCGTGATTAGAGTAAATACTGACCCCCGCGCAATCCCAGAACCCCAGTAAAGGCCTCGCGTTCGAACAGCAACTGTCCAGTATAACAGGGAAATCCAAATAATTATACGAATGCGTGCAGACTAATATGTTATCAACAGATATCTGTGCAACGCTACCTGACTGGTAGGTCCTGTTATTAACTAGTCGAAGAGAGAGAGCGTAAACTTTTATTTCAAATCAACAAGATTTGAGTCCGGCGTCTTTTTAGTGGGTCTGGGCACCCGCTGCGGACGCGGTTCCGAGACTTTGTCTCGAAGCGGCTTCCTCGGCTCGCTGGACGGCCCAGAGTTGTGCTGTCAGGTCAGAGCTGAGCAGTGCGGTCATCCAGCGTGACCGGAGGCTGGCGGTGGAAGAGACGGAGGGGTCGGCACTGCCCAACTTGTTTGTTAGGTCCCGACACTCCCATAACATGTGATTTAGTGTGGCAACCTCGCCACACGATGTGCATCTGTTTGTAGTGTACATGTCTGGAACTAGTCGAAGAATTCAAGTCATATTTGCTTTAGTGATATATCACGCGTTGCTTTCGGGAGAGGACAATAAATAGTGCGCGATATTTGTCGAGAAGTAGCACGTAAAGAGTGCGAACTAGCCACATCCGGCAGCTGGGCGAGTTGTTCTCGGCGACCCGTTCTTCGCAATACATTCGTCGCTATTTCGTCAGCTCACGGAAAAGCTGTGTAATCAGTTCACTCGCTGAAGCACTAAGTCACCGCCTTGTGAAAGGCGCTGGAATGAGAGAAAACCGCGGTGAAACGAAGCTGAAAGACAGGGAGGAGGGGCGTGTCAAGCCATTGTTTCCCATGTAATGACTCGATGAAAGACACATCTCCTATTCTCCAATGTGACATATCGTCGAATCGGACAGCTTCGTCCGGCAGGGGACAGTACCGTGGTGTACCACAGCCTGGGGTGAACGGGGACAAATGAAACACGTGTGGCTTACTGCAATGGCAGCAACCAGAATAAACAGCGAGACAAAAAAAAAAAAAACCTCTAGGACAAGAAAAAAGAAGAAAACTATGGTAAGGTCGTTTTATTTTTCTTTGTCGGAGTTACTATTGTAGGTTGTGGCTTAGAGATGTGTGAAGCAGATGAGGCTGTTTTCACAGACACCTGAAGTTACTCTGAGCGTGCTTTATAAATCTGGCTCTCGAGTATAAAGGACACGTGTCGCGCCTAGTCCTTATGCATAAGGCTCGCACTGCCCACCCCCAGTTGTGGCTATATCTTGTAAGGTGCGAGCCTGTTATATTTAGTGTCCTAATATGCAGTGTACGTAACAGACGCCCCCGGCGCTGACGTCGACGACTCCGGGTACATCCTATGATAATTCAAAAACGGCTCATAACACTTATTATGGGATGGATGGACGGACGGATGTCAGTGTGATCATCCCTTTTGAAACGAGGTGCTCGCAAACACTACCAAGCTCGTTATTTTCCCTGTCGTGTGCGCTTACTAAGCTGACCGCTAAAGCCCATGGTTCGTGTTATGAAACACTTGAACTTAACAAAATGTATTGCTCTTTTAATTAACGTCTTATCATTCTTTCCGCTCCTTTTCTTTACGCCACCAGTACCGCAGCCGTACGTTGCTATTCTCCGCCTCAGATTCATTACCGTTTCCTCTATCATTCTTAAAGCCGAATGCCCCGGGCAGGATACCTACGTCCTCACTCTCCACTGGATGGATGGTGCGACATTCACTCTTAGAAAAATTTACACCCTTTGGGGCTTATCTTGTCCCACAACGATAATCGTCATCTGTCTTGCCCGCGTTTCCTTTCTTTAACGCTGCAAACCCGGTACTTCCCAGTCACGAACGGCATGCTCGTTATCAGTGTGACGCAGAATTCTCGACAGGAAATTAGCGAGTGCCGAGTTTTCAAGAAAAGAAACGCAATCAAGGCAGGTGACGATTATTGTTGTGGGACAAATATACACCCCAAAGGGTGCAACCGTATTAAGAGTGTTCTAACAATGATCTGCCCCATGATTTCTGCACCATTTCCACACGCTACGCGCGCATAGTCGCCAGTGGCACATCTCCTGACCTGGCTTGCAGCGGTAGCACGCATTGCCCTTTAAATTATCGTATCTCTTTTCGCAACGCCGCCTGGTGTCAGGCACACGGTCTATAGGACAGCGGCACCACAGAGCGCTGTCCTCCTCCGCGACCCTCGTTCGTCGATGCGCAAAGTGGATGCAACGCCGCCTCCATAGTCCGACGCAGTGCAGGTGAGAGACATCTCGCCGCGTGCAGGAGGAGCGGCTCTTCGTCCCGACGAAGAAGAAGACCATTGAGCAGGGGCGGCTGCAAGGCGCCACTCCTTCTTCTCAGCCGAGCCAGCACATTCACCGAGGCGTCGCTTTTGGAGCCCGGTGTGGCTCATGCGCTATCGCCGCCGTTCCCGTCGCGCGCGCACGCTCTTCTTTCAAGAAAGGAAGCAGGGCTCTCGCGTAATCACGCCGTAATGACCGGGACGTTCCCAGCACTCGGCAGCAGCAGAAGGGGCGGCCAGAAAAAGAAGCAACAAGAAGAAGGAGCGGCAGTGTTGTGGCGCCCTCCTGGCAGAGAGGCCGCCATTTCTGGACAACGTAGGAGACAAGCGAGAAGAAGAAGAAGCCTCCCGGGCAAGAAGGAGGGAAATCGGCGCACGACCTTGGCGAGGACGTGTGCCAAGCGGTGCCTTCTTCCCTCCGGCGAGAAGCCGCGCCTTCTTCGGCCACTGGGCGTGCTTGTTGCGTGCGTCTGTACGTGCGTGTCTGTATACGTGGCGCGTGTCCGATGTGCGTGCGTGCGACCTTGAACGCATGCTTGAGCGAGTGCATGCGTCTCGAGAAGAGCCGAGAACGCGCGTTCGATCCTGCCCCTGTCGGCTGAGACTGACTGCCGGGCGTCACTGTCATCCACCGCGGTCCTTCTCTCTCGGCCCTGCAGTGCCGCGTCCGCCTGACGTTGGCTCGCTGATTCCGGTCCTTTCGTCACAGCCACGGCCGGTTGGGCTTCGGAATGAGACGCCTCCTCTTCCCCTTCCTGTTGCACTTTGCGGCCTTCCACGAAAGGCATCGCGGTCCACTTCGGCATGCCCAGCTGTCGACGATGCGATGCGCCGCCCCGTATATAGTAAAGCGTCCCGACAATATGGCGCCGGA
Source organism: Dermacentor andersoni (assembly GCF_023375885.2). NCBI lineage: Eukaryota > Metazoa > Arthropoda > Arachnida > Ixodida > Ixodidae > Dermacentor > Dermacentor andersoni. Next base: position 85,206,163 of record NC_092816.1, read on the forward strand.
GCACTGGAGCGTGTCCGCCAGATATACGCTGAACCCCGTTCGTTCGCCACGCTCCCGCGTCTTCATTGCTGCTGGCTTGTGCGAATGTCCTTCTGAAGGACGTTGCAGGCAGAACCTGCAGCGATATGAGAAAACAGGGGAACCCGGTATCTCGTTGAAATGCCCGTATACACTGCAGCAACGACTTGTGGAGATAATGACGCATGACTTTTAACTGGACAGGAGAAGCGTGTCTTCCGTTCATTCATAATCAAAAACGCACCGTCGTTCATCGTCTTCGGGGCGCACTATATATATGAGCGAATTTTCACCGTGAAGTTACATAGAAGTTCGCACAAGTTGTTATCCCTAACTCTCCGCACTGCAGTCAAAGAAGGCGTTTGCGTGGAATAATAATAACACGCTGGCAGTAGCTTAGCGGCTGCAGCGTTGCATTACTGAGGTAGCGGGTTCACTTCTGGCCTCGGCGGCCGTGTTTAGATTGCGGCGAAATGCAGAAAACGCTAGCGTACTTTGATTTAGGTGTGGGTTACAGAACTCCAGGTGGTCAAAATTAATCCGGACTATTCCGATACAGCGTGAAACGTAATCGGATCGGAGTGTTGGCGCGTACAACTCCAGAAGTTAATTAGCATAGGAGTAATGCCTATTGGTCATTTTATGGGCAATCTTCATCACCTTAAGTGTGGCGAATCTGCCTCGTGAGTATGAACCACGTTCTGGAACAAAACTGTCTCATTCCCGTTATCGTCGACGAAGGTTAGAAACCGCGACGATTCCAGCGAAAAAATAAAGATGTCCCGAACGTTCAGAGAAAAAATTAGTTTAACGCATAACAGCAACTAGTTATACGTGATAGCCGGCCAAATATACTGCGCAGCAAAGCCTGATACTGTTTCGTGCAGTGTTTGTTGTAGCGAGCATATATGTAGCAGGTAGGAGCGAGCAATCTCTTTTCGAGTAGGAAAAGAAGTGGAGTGGTATTCATTGTGGAAGTTCTGTCTCCTATTTGCAAAGTGGAAAGACTCAGCTTTTCTTTCTGCTCTTACCTGTGTGGGCTTAGACACTGGTCTCTACTAAAAAGCAACCATTCAGGTCGCTATTCTTGAAGCAGACAAGACGACGTCGGCGCTATCCAGTAAGTATGAGGAGAAGCCCAGCGCTAGAAGCAGACGATTAATGAAGACTAAGCAGACGCGCTCAGTCATCGTCATTGCATGTAGAAGAAGAAGAGTTCATTTAGGACTGCCTTCGCAACTGGGAAGGGAAGGCGACGTGCTAGAATACGAAGGAGGCGTGGACGCCTGCTCTATCCAGTAGACGGATGCCTAGCCGGTGTTGGCCAATCACGGCAGCTGCTGGCGCTATCGCGCTCTGCAGGATCGGTGTTCTCCGCCGCTGTAGCATTGGCCGAGTGGACGAGAGGTGGAATCCTTGACTGCCAATCTGTTGGTCGTAAACTCGAATCCTCGCACAACAATGGGATTTAATTTTGCTTTGTAATTCTCTCGCAAACGATTTTGGCCTTCCAGCGATGGCAACGGCGTTGCACCAAAACGGTCAGGGGAGGCAGCCCATAGCGGCTGTTGCTGTAGTGTGTTCAAGATACAAGCGCACTTGGGAATCTACGTTGAACGTTCGACAGCAATAGACGTTTTGAGCTCGCTCCTCTGGTCGTATTGGAGTGCGCCGTCGCTGGAATCCCAATATCCTCTGAGAGAAAACTAAAAAGAAAGCAAAATTCTCGTAGTGGTGCTTGGCTTTCGTACTCTTTTGACTTTGCAGAGAAAATCAGTCTGCGTTTGGCCTATCACGAATTATCCTTATGTAAAGACACTTCACGCGGGCTAGAACAAACCGTGAAAGCGTGAGCGTTGTTCCTCACCGCAACATATGGGCCATCGATTATATTTATTCATAATACCTCAAAGGTACCAGAAGCTGGACATTATATGATATCCTTGTGATTCTCGGGGTGCCTAGTTTTCTGCTACGTATAAGACATTTATTTATTTATTTATTTATTTATTTATTTATTTATTTATTTATTTATTTCTGAGTACTACAGGCCGGTGGGAATCGGCCCAAAAATCAGGTGTTACATTACGAGGAAGATAACAAGTGGTTACAAGAAAAATCAACAGTAGCAAACCACATATCAAATCGGCAATACGACAACACTGAGACTGAGAAAAAGTTGTTCCCGGTGCAACTACGAGATTATCGCATTTAACAACATCAAGTAGCCGCAGAAAAAAAAAAAAGAACTACGCTTACGATTGTTCGCTGTATAGCAAAAATTGGAGTTAACGAGTTATATGCCGGGCAAAGGCTCCGCTTCTCTCCGACGGTGTCACTTCTCCCCGTGAGTGCCGGTCTACTTTTCTTGCGGGGCGGCACACGAGTTCGTGCGTTATCTGTCGAGGAGCGCACGAGCGTGCCCATGCACTACACGCTGGCTTGTTGTGCCGGCCGGGGTAAAACGGGTCGCTCGCACGAACACTGCTGGGCAGGATCGCGAGTCGCTGGTTCCGAGAGCGGTTCCGCCCGCGATTCGGGGTGGCGGAAGTGGCGCCGTGGATAACGCGCCGCCTCGCGCAACTGCACGCGGGCCATCATCTAATGGATAGTACTTCCACTCGACCGCCCCCCGCCCTTTTCGAGCCAACGAGTGAATGCGGAGATCGTATGGTCGTAGTTGTTCGCGTACAAAGGCTAGCAAGCCGAGCCAAGCGCACGTCCCCCTCCCGCGTCTTGTTTCCCGTCGTTATGGCATACGGCAAAAGAAAGCGCAGTTCTTGTGCACTGCAGCGCTGACGTACATAACCCTCCATGTGACGTTTATCAGTCGATGGATATCGCGGTAAACGCACGGTACGTGGTCTCTTAATCGTGGTTTCCTTTTTTTTCGTTTATTCCGCAGGAGAAGGGCGTGGCTACCTGCTTTCGCGCGTTGAGAACGGCACGACTTTCGCCGGAAGTTGGGCCTCTAACTTCACTTTTGTTTCACAATCGCGGCTTCAGGGAAAACAGCTTGTAGCGCCTTAAAGGTTTTCTTACGAAATTCGAATACTTTCGGTTTATACTAAATTTGAGAGCCCCCTGAAAGATATATGTGTGATGTAAGCGTATGATTAATATCGTTATGTTTTCAAGTAGTTATATGTTATATAGGTGCGCTTAGGTTCCGCGCATTCGTTTGCAAAACTGAACCGGACAGGACCGGATATCTCAGGTGTATGAGATTGACGTTGATCGCAGTGCAGTGGGGTATTCCACTTGTGCTCCTCTCCGCTTACTCAGAACGTCCGGTCTAATCGGTGCCTTAGCTCTCGTCTTGTCGATAACAACCTGGTGGGCTACTCTGGAAAGGCGACTGGGACTGACAGCGAGGAAACTAGGAACGGACTCCCGTAGTAGAGTCTTCCTCTCTCTGAATCTGGTGGTCTGGTACAGTCACGGATGGCAGAGAGCCATAGGTGCGGTCCAGCAACGGTGCGCACACTTAGGGGCGACACTAAAGGTTACTATTAAGTCAACGTGGAATGTTGAAATACCATCACAGAAACCTCGAAACGCTTGTTTTGTGCCAAGGAGAGACTTATTTTAAGAGAAAATGCGTCCTGAAGCGTCCGCGTACCTCTAGCGCAGTTCAAATCGCCCGCCCTCCGATCGAGGAGTACTGACATCATCGTCTCATAGTGACGTTGCGCCATCGGTGAGTAGAACGGCGTCCGCAGACGGCGCTACGGCTTTTCTGCGCAAAACGCAAACGCGCGGCCAGAAACAGAGCCAAGACAGAGCCGACAGCAGCGCGAAAGCGGGAGTATGGTGGCTAGCGGAACGAGGAACGAATTACGTCCCACGGCACACGGAGAGTCCGTTTTCGTTAAACTATAGGCTGCGGCGAGCTCGCAGCGTGGTCGGCGTGGTCTGTGAGAAGTGACGAGCCTTTTCGCACTCGCAACAGGGCATAAAAAAGTGCGAATCGACGCAAAACTCGGCCTAGAAACGTGCTTCGCCACAGCCAGGGCTCAATACGACCCAAGCTGGCACGACCCAGATGTCGTTTCCCGCACCGCCACCAGGCGCCGCTACTATACCTCAAACTCCAGCGCAAGACGCCCATAAGCTGGTACTTCATTCTATGACGCAAACTTCGACGCTCGTTGCAATGGACCCTGACACCGACAGATTGGCTCGCGATGGTGGGCTCAACTTCAGCGATTTGAGCACCGACGAGCGCGACCTGCTGCTGAGGGCTCGCACTGCCGGCGTCGTTGCGTACTACGACGGCGGCCTCAACACCGGCTCTCCGGAGCGGGAAAGCAACGAGGGCTTCCCACGACAGCACATGGACGTGGCATTCTCGCTGCTTGTTCCAAATGAAAATTTCGCGAGCCAGCAGAACCCTCACAGCACGACGCGATAACCAAACAACTGAAACTCCAAAGCGTGCGCGGCGCAGAGTCGAGCGCGCAGAGTCGAGCGAAAACGAAACCTTTCGAACACCCATATTACTGAAGGGTAACGTCAAAATGTTATTTTTTCTTAGAATCGAATAGACGTAGACAAGTAGCATTTTTTTCCGTCTTATAATCGAATGAAATGATATTTTAATACCAGTAGTCATAAGTATTAGTAACACAAATTATGAGGAGTGCTTTCGTCATCGGGCTAGTACCGGAATGTCACTGGGGGGTCTCAAATCGTGTCATGCATTTACCTCAATTTCTCGGTTACTAAAGCTCTGTTCGCGATTATATTGACGCCTTAGACGTTCTAGAACATTGCTCTACCACTTTAACTTGAGTTTCTGGTAACCTTTAGTGTCCCTTTAGGGGCGAGGAAGGCTTCACTTTAATAGCAGTCGAAGCAAACGCTGACAGATGTCGCCTTCTAAAGCGAAGCTTGTTTTGCCTTTCTCTTGCAATTTTCGGTTGTTGGCTGCTGGCTCGTGGCATCTTGCATGACTGCCGGTACCGGATGTAGTGCAAACAGAGCTCGTGTGGCAGGTGATACAGGTAAGCTGGGACATGAGCTCCAACACCAAAACTCTGCCGTCTTCACAGCCGTCGTCGTCATCCTGTCGGCATTTCATAATAATAATAATAATAATAATAATAATAATAATAATAATAATAATAATAATAATAATAATAATAATCCTGGCTACGCCCACTGCAGGGCAAAGGCCTCTCCCATACTTCTCCAACTACCCCGGTCATGTGCTAATTGTGGCCATGTTGTCATAATCTCCATCATCTCCTTCATACCATTGTAATTATTCATTTGTTGACATGTCTACAAGACGCATTACGCAGCACGGACCTGGCGGAGCAGCTCTGGGCTGTCCAGCGAGCCCACGATGCGTCCAGGGAGTTACAACTCCCGGTCCCAACGTGGGAGTAGCCCGCTCTATGGGACCTTGCGCCCCGGAGCTCGCAGGACCTTTCAATAAAGTTACTCCATCCATCCATCCATCCATGTCGTCATGTCATCGCCTTCCTTCCGCCGTCTTCACTCAGTCGCCGTTACGGCGTTTTCATGTCGTCGTCATTATGCCACCATCGTCCTGCCGTCGTTGTTGTTGCGTCGTCGTCCCAAACTCGTCGTCGCAGCGTCTTGGAAGCTCGATCGCTGCCATTCTATCGTACAGTGATTACGGTGTCGTCGTGACATTGTCTCATGCCTTTGACGTCACACCGTCGTCGTCATGACATTGTCGTCATGTCTCCGTCATCAAACCGCCGTCGTTATTCGTCATTATTGCGTCGTCGCCATTCCAGCTTCGTCATCCCATTCTGATCACGCCGTCGTCGTCATACCATCGTCATTATTTAGGCATCAGTATCTCGATGTCGTGATTCGACCTTCGTCATCTAATGTCGTCATATCTTGGTCATCGCTCCAGCATCGTTGTCATGCCGTCGTCGCCATACCATCGTCATCACTCTAGCGTTGTCGTCTCCTTGGCGACACACCGTCGTCGTCATAATGTAGTTGTTATACATTCGTCGCCCTGTTACCATGGTCGTTCCATCGTCATCATCCTGTCGTAGCCATTCCAGTGTCTCCCTGCCACTACCGTCACGTCGTCGTCGTCGTCATTCCATCTTCGTCGTGACAGTCGTCGTAATGTATTCGTGGTCGTCCCATCGTCGACATTTTGTAGTAATTACAGTGTCATCATGCGAGTGTTGTCATTCTATTGTCACCACGCCGTCATCGTCATACGCCGTCTTCATACAGTCACCCGGCGTGGTTGCTCAGTGGCTATGGTGTTAGGCTGCTGAGCACGAGGTCGCGGGATCGAATCCCGGCCACGGCGGCCACATTTCGGTGGGGGCGAAATTCGAAAACACCCGTGTACTTAGATTTAGGTGCACGTTAAAGAACCCCAGGTGGTCGAAATTCCTGGAGTCCTCCACTACGGCGTGCCTCGTAATCAAGAAGTTGTTTTGGCGCGTAAAACCCCATAATTTAACTTTTTTTTTCATACAGTCCCGGTCGTCCCATCTTCATCATTACGTCTTCGTCGTACGGTCGTTGTCATCTATTCGTCGTCGTGCGTGGCATGTGCATGGTTGAGGGCCGCAAGTTTACGCTGAGCGAAGTGTTTCTCTGTTAAAATGTGTCAGGCTTCGTCGTGTTCTCTTTTCTTACAAATGGTGCACTTAACAAGAACAGTGTTCTTGTCAAGCACCGTGAAAGCTTCGCTTAAAGGGAATCCCCATTCCACTGTTACGTTTCGCCTACAACGCGCGGTAATGCCGGCGCGGATGCAACGGCGGACATTTTGGCCCGTTCAACGCCGCCGCAACGCCTACCCGCCAAGCGTGTCCAGGCGTGTTTCAGTGCCACGTGTCTTCGTGTGTGCGTGTGTGTGTGTGTGCCCACGCTTGTCAAAGCGCGGCAGCCGGGGAGCGGAGCTCCCCAAGTGAGGGTTGGCGATGCGTCACTACACTCGGTTCAGCAGGTCTCTCGGCTCGACCGTGCGCGCCGTCGTGGGCTCATGCTCCGCCGTCCCGTGACCTTCATCCCGTGACCTTCATCCCGTGACCTTCCCTTTTGGACCGCGACGCCGAGAGTATAAGAGCAGCTGCCCCCGGACGCCAGGAGAGAGGCTCCGATTTGTATTGTTGAGTTACGTGCTCTCCCGTCTCTCCACTTCGGTCGACCTGACCGGCCGCTCTTTTGCTATGTTAGAATAAACAAGTTGTTCTGTTACCAGTCTTCTCTTGCTTTGCCGGGACCTTCGGATGCTTCCAGTGCCACAGGCCGCCAGGCCAACGCTACCCTTGGGGCTTGCGACCCATTGGCAATAACGGGCGTCAGCACCGAGACCCCAACAACTCGTGCCAGCGGCGCGATTCCAACCTCTGGTTGCCAGCGGTGAGATCGCGACAACGGAGGCCAGCAGCGAAGAGATGCGGTTGAATGTATGCTGAGCAGCACAACGACCATCCGGGAGCAGTGCAACGAGCCCTGTGTGATGACTGGTTGCCTGCAGCGGAACGACTGCGCTGAAGTCTTGGCTGCGAGGTTTGGTGAGTGCGGGACTTTCTTCTTCTGAGTTTTGCCAGGCTTTTGTTAGTGTTAGAAACAGAGCTGGTAATTGTGGTTGTCGTTGCTGCCGGGTTAGTTTGCGGCAAGACAATAGTAGGCAGTAGAGAAAGCAGCATTCAGAGCAGCCATGGATTTGAAGTCGTTGCGCAAACCGAAATTGCTGGAGCTTGCGAGAGAGTTGGGTCTGGATGTCTCAGACAAACTCAGAAAACCAGAACTGCTAAGGGCTATTCTTGAGTTAGAAGCTGAGGATGACGAGCTGTCGGAATGCCTTGAGACCATTGAGGAGAGGGAGGAGCAAAAAGAGAAACAGGAGCGCGAACTTAAAGAACAGAAAGAGAAAGATGAGCGCGAACGTAAAGAACAAAAAGAGAAAGAAAAAGAAGAGCGCGACCGTCAACACGCTTTGGAAATGAAGCGTCTCGAGTTAGAGATGGAACGCGCTCGTAATGGAAGTCAGGCACACGGTGCAGGAGAACGAGTATTGTTCAAAATGACTGACCTGATGCGGCCGTTTAAGCTTGGAGAGGACATTGGTTTGTTCCTGGTTAACTTTGAGCGAACGTGCGAGAAGCAGGGGTTCTCTCGGGAAACGTGGCCACAGCGCTTGCTCACTTTGCTACCCGGCGAGGCGGCCGACGTAGTCGCTCGCTTGGAGAGAGAGGAGGCAGAGGATTTCGACAAAGTGAAATCGAGTCTGCTAAAAAAGTACCGGCTGTCAGCGGAGGCGTTCCGTCGGAAGTTTCGGGAAAATGAGAAAGGCAGAAGTGAGTCATATACAGAGTTTGCGTACAGGCTTATGTCAAACATGCAGGAGTGGCTCAAAGAAGAGAAAGCGTTTGGTGACCACGAGAAAGTTCTGCAGTGTTTCGGGCTAGAACAGTTTTATAGTCGGTTACCTGAGAACGTGCGGTACTGGGTCTTGGATAGGCCAGACGTTAGTACGGTGGCTAGAGCCGCTGAGTTAGCCGAGGAGTTTGTGACGCGTCGGGCTCGTGGAGCTAAGGACGGTCAAAAGGGTGAATTTGGCTCCAAGTTTGAGAGGCCAAAGTTCACGCCCATGAGAGCAAAGGGGGACACACGTAGTTCGGATGCGAGTGAAAGCAGTCCGACCGAACGTAAGGAGACGGCGGCAACCGAAGCCGAACGCAGAAAGCGGTTCGAGACGAGGCAAGCGCGCGTTTGTTATACGTGCCAGAAGCCGGGTCACTTTTCGGCGCAGTGTCCAGAAACAAAAACACAAGTCGTGTTTTTGTCTATATGCAGCACTGACGAGAACATGAAGCTTCTCGAGCCTTACATGCGAGACCTCCTCGTGAACGGGAAAGAGTGCCGAGTGCTTCGCGATTCCGCAGCTACAATGGATGTAGTTCACCCCTCTTACGTAGAACCCGATATGTTCACGGGCGAGTGCGCATGGATCAAGCAAGCAGTGGAAGCTCATAGCGTGTGTCTGCCGGTAGCAAAAGTGCTTATTGAAGGACCTTTCGGAGCACTTGAGACGGAGGCCGCAGTGTCATCTATGCTGCCCCCCCAGTACCCGTACCTATTTTCGAACAGGTCCGATCACCTCCTGCGCGAGAAGGGGCTTTTGTTTGGTGAGGCTAGCGTTCAGGCCTTAACCAGATCGAAGGTTCGGGAGCTCGCTGCAAAGGCGGTAGTTGCGGGGCCGACGTTGTTGAACGATGAAAAAGGGTCAGAGGCGCCGCAAGCTGGTATTCAGAGCACGCCCGAACTGAATAAAATTGAGCCTGTAGCGTTAAAGGCAGCAGATACTGGAGAGGAAATTCCCGACACGGGAAAATTAGAAGAGCTGTCTCCAGATTTGCTCATCGCGCCTACGTCAGACGGACTTAACAGGTTGCTAAAAGTCAGCCGGTCGGCTTTGATAGCCGAGCAAAAGAAGGATGGCAGCCTAGAAAACATACGCTGCATTATCAAGGAAGGTATCGCCAAGAAAAATGCTCGCTTTGTGGAAAGAGGTGGGGTCCTGTACCGGAAGTATCTAGACCGCAGGGGAGTGGAGTTCGATCAGCTGATCGTGCCTCAATGCTATCGTCAGGATCTGTTGCGCTTGTCGCATGGGGGTTCGTGGTCCGGACACCTAGGAGTTAAGAAAACTAAGGACCGTCTCTTGCAGGAGTACTATTGGCCAGGGTGTTTTCGGGACGCAGACCACTTTGTGAAGACATGCGACACCTGTCAGCGGGTGGGCAAGCCAGGGGACAAATCGAGGGCGCCGTTGAAGTTGGTACCTATCATTACGGAGCCTTTTAGGCGGCTCGTTATTGATACAGTGGGACCTCTGCCGGTAACAGCCACGGGGTACCGACACATTTTGACTGTGATCTGCCCAGCGACAAAGTTCCCTGAAGCAGTGCCGCTTAAGGAACTCAGCTCAGTTGAGATAGTCAATGCACTACTGTCCATATTTGCGCGAGTTGGTTTTCCTGCAGAAATCCAGTCAGATCAGGGCACAGTGTTTACTAGCGCTTTGACGACAGCCTTTCTCGAAAGGTGCGGGGTAAGACTGTTACACAGCTCAGTGCACCACCCCCAGTCGAATTCCGTGGAGAAGCTCCACTCCGTCATGAAGCGCGTGTTGAGAGCATTGTGTTTTGAACATCAAACTGACTGGGAGCTGTGTCTGCCTGGAGTGATGTTTGCATTAAGGACCGCGCCGCATGCGGCTACGGGGTTCTCGCCAGCTCAGCTGGTGTACGGTCGCTCGCTGCGATCTCCGCTTCGCATGCTTCGAGAATCATGGGAAGGCAGGGGCGACGACCCAGTCGTGGTAGAGTACGTGCTTAAGCTCCTCGAACGCTTAAGAAGGGCACAGGAGTTGTCAGGTGAAGCAATGGCAGAGGCCCAGCAGAGGGCCAAGGTTTATTATGATCGGACAGCCAGGGCCCGTCGTTTTGAGGTGGGCGATGAGGTCATGATATTGCGCACATCGCTAAAGAACAAACTCGACGTACAGTGGGAGGGCCCAGCACGGATTGTTCAAAAACTGTCGGACGTTAACTACGTGGTGAGTCTGCCAGGAAAGCGGAAAGCACAGCAGGTTTACCACTGTAATCTGCTCAAACCCTATAAGCAACGGGAAGCAGTGGTGTGCATGATGGTAAACGTGCCCGAAGAGCTTCCGGTCGAGCTTCCGGGACTAGGCTCAGTGACAAACAGGAAAGACACCGATCAAGTCATTAGTGACTTAATAAGTAAAGCATCGCTGTCGCCTGAGCAGAAAACCGAACTACACCAGCTCTTACAAGAGTTTCAAGGCCTGTTCTCTGAGAGGCCTGGTAGGACTTCTGTCCTTACTCATGACATAGAACTTACCTCCCCAGAGCCAGTACGATCCAAGGCGTACCGGGTGTCACCCCGCCAGAGCGATATTATGGAGGCTGAGGTAAAGAAAATGCTACAGCTCGGTGTTATTGAAGCGGGTGAGAGTGATTATACCTCCCCTTTGATTTTAGTTGAGGTACCGGGCAAGGAACCTCGTCCTTGCGTCGACTACCGCAGGCTTAATTCCATCACTAAGGATCAAATTTATCCGATCCCTAACATCGAGGAGCGCCTTGAGAGAGTGAGTAGCGCTCAGTTTATTTCCACCCTAGATCTTGTCAGGGGTTATTGGCAGGTTCCACTTACAGAAGAGGCTAGTAGGTATGCGGCGTTCATTTCACCAATGGGGACATTCCGTCCTAAAGTTTTGAGTTTTGGTTTGAAGAACGCGCCATACTGCTTTTCAAGCCTCATGGATAAAGTGTTGCGGGGACAGCAAGAATTCGCTTTACCGTATCTAGACGACGTAGCGATATTCTCCGCATCCTGGCCTGAGCATATGGCCCACTTGCGGGCAGTGCTAACCCGCCTGCGCGATGCGGGCTTGACAGTCAAGGCTCCCAAGTGCCAGTTAGCACAGGCCGAGGTTGTCTACCTCGGACACGTGATTGGTCGGGGTCGTCGCCGCCCCTCTGAAATAAAGGTGGCCGCTGTGCGAGACTTCCCGCAACCGCGCACGAAGACCGATATTCGGTCGTTCTTAGGTGTCGCCGGCTACTATCAGAGGTACATCCCCAGGTACTCTGATATCGCGGCTCCCTTGACGGATGCTCTAAGAAAGACAGAGCCGCAAACAGTCGTCTGGGATGAGACGAAGGAAAGAGCTTTTAGCGCCCTAAAGAGCGCCCTAACAAGCCAGCCTGTGCTACGATCGCCCGACTACACAAAAGGGTTCGTTGTTCAGTGTGATGCTAGTGAGCGAGGCATGGGCGTTGTACTGTGCCAACGGGAAAATGGAGAAGTAGAACACCCCGTCCTGTATGCTAGTCGTAAGCTGACGAGTCGTGAGCAGGCGTATAGCGCCACCGAGAAAGAGTGTGCGTGTATCGTGTGGGCCGTTCAGAAATTGTCATGTTACCTAGCCGGCTCGAGGTTTATCATTGAAACGGATCACTGCCCTCTCCAATGGCTGCAGACCATCTCTCCCAAAAATGGCCGCCTCCTGCGCTGGAGCCTCGCTTTGCAACAATATTCCTTTGAGGTACGTTACAAAAAGGGGAGTCTCAACGGTAACGCCGATGGCTTAAGTCGAAGCCCCTAACGTGGGAATCAGCCTCAAAATTGCTTGTTACTGATGTTTTTCTTCCTGAGGCAGGATTTTTTTTAACTTATTGCTTTTGTGTAGTGTTTCAAAGTGATGATGTGCTTTCTAGTGCAATTTTCCGATTTGTGGACGCGTTCTGAGTGCTGCTAAACTACTGTAAGGAACTAGGCAGCAGTATAAAAGGGGAAAGAGCCTGGCAGGGCTTAGTGAGGGTTGTGCCGTGCTTGCTGTCTGAGCGGTTGACTTTCAGGCGTGGTTCTAACGCTTGCCGGAAACGAGAACAAAAATGTCAACTCTCCCGAAGTCACTTTGCAGTGTCCTGTGTGCACCTGAACGTGAGAACGAGGCCTTCTCTGTGCGCTGCGCTCAAGAAACGCCAAATTTAGGACGCCCGACTTCGGTTATGAGCATCATCGAGCGACATCCCTCCGGACAGCGGATGCAGTCCCCTGACCATCGGGATCTCCTTCCCCCGGCGGAGCGGTCTGTTACGTTTCGCCTACAACGCGCGGTAATGCCGGCGCGGATGCAACGGACGCCGGGGCTTTGTTCAAAGCGGCGGACATTTTGGCCCGTTCAACGCCGCCGCAACGCCTACCCGCCAAGCGTGTCCAGGCGTGTTTCAGTGCCACGTGTCTTCGTGTGTGCGTGTGTGTGTGTGTGCCCACGCTTGTCAAAGCGCGGCAGCCGGGGAGCGGAGCTCCCCAAGTGAGGGTTGGCGATGCGTCACTACACTCGGTTCAGCAGGTCTCTCGGCTCGACCGTGCGCGCCGTCGTGGGCTCATGCTCCGCCGTCCCGTGACCTTCATCCCGTGACCTTCATCCCGTGACCTTCCCTTTTGGACCGCGACGCCGAGAGTATAAGAGCAGCTGCCCCCGGACGCCAGGAGAGAGGCTCCGATTTGTACTGTTGAGTTACGTGCTCTCCCGTCTCTCCACTTCGGTCGACCTGACCGGCCGCTCTTTTGCTATGTTAGAATAAACAAGTTGTTCTGTTACCAGTCTTCTCTTGCTTTGCCGGGACCTTCGGATGCTTCCAGTGCCACAGGCCGCCAGGCCAACGCTACCCTTGGGGCTTGCGACCCATTGGCAATAACGGGCGTCAGCACCGAGACCCCAACAACTCGTGCCAGCGGTGCGATTACTACACCACGGAATCCGCATGTCTTTTCTTCCATACTTGGGCCGTACTACTACTACTAATAACTTATGCGGATGGGCGCTAAGCCTGACTACACGATATGACCCCCTCCCCCCCCCCCCCAAAAAAAAAGAAAGGAAGAAAGAAAGAAAGAAAACAAAAGGGTGCAACACCTCGGCTATAAGGTTGCACCACCATCCATACTCCCACTCCCATAAGATCAATCATCATATTGCGCGTCCTCGTTTTTGAAACGTGACTAGCTAACACACTATGTTGAGCTGTTGAGCGTCACGGAGGGGCGGAGGCATCCGCTTCATCATTGCTAGAATGTAATCAAGGTCAGTATCCTTCCGAGTCTATCAACGCTTTTATCGCCCGCACGCCGTCTCCTCTGCTTCGTGATTCCGGGTTCAAAACATGTGTGCAACATCCCGTGGGCACATTATGCTGCTTTAATGACCGCCCTTTCAACCTATTATCTGCGCTTGTTGACGCAGCCGTGGCAACGATGGCGTCGATCAAGGCTCGTGTGGGTATCCAAAAGCGGCAACGAAGTAGGTCTCTTATCCTTCTCTGTCCTAAAAGGCCACGAACGAGTTACGCTAAATCAAATCGCTTTTGCACAAATTCGCAACGCAAAATAACGTTCATGACAGTAAAATATTATCCTCCTGAGGAAGTTTACCACGACGCTACAAAGCAATCCCACAAGGGTTCCCCAACAAAGAACGTTTCGCAGTTGACAACAAAAGTCATTGATCTTGGGATCGAAGCCGGAACCAACGCCTTTTCAAGTGGTCCCTCTACCATCTGAGCTATACAGAGAAGGATAGCAGATCGCAGGTCAAGGTCAATTAGTCCTTGCGCTTCAAATCGTCGCTTAATTCTGCCTCGCTCCACGTTCTGATAGCCTCCTGGTTAGCTCCTGTAATACAGCGACCGCCCCGTGATAAGCCCTTGATTCCGTGTACAGCTCCCGGAATAGGCGAGATCTTTTTTTTTCAACCACGAAGCCTCTTTTCTGCGTAACTTTGTATGGGTATCGTTTGTAGTTTTGTGCTAATATCACGTCGATGACAATTTTTCTCTTTGATAGCTCAGCGAACATCCTCAAATTTTTTTTAATTGCCAGTGGCAGATAGCACAATTCCAGTTTATGAGCTAGTCTACTCGAAGAGGCGGACATTACTTGCGAAAAAATTGAAATCCAACATCCACTAATAAAAAATCACAAATTAAGCTTTAACTGATTATCTTACGGCAGACTTTCCAATTTACAAGTTCTAGCGGGTGCGACTGCAAGGCATATCCACTTGAAAATAATTGTCAATGACACCATTCACAAGATATGCGCCGTCATAATTACGGCAAAAATGCACTGTCGCTGCAAGTTACTTTCTTGGCAAAACGTCGTTTTATGCACTGAAGCACAAAACTAACTCGAACGCCAATGCACTTCTCCGCAAAGTTCGGGAACTAATATCTCGAAACCAGTGTCATCGTGAAAATACGTCTTGCGGACTCCCCAGCTAGAATTTGTAAATTACGATATGTGCCATCGTGTAGTTAGCTAAAACTTTAATTAGTACATTTCGGTTAATTAGTCAAATGTCGTGGTGACATGTAGACAGGCGGTGTCTCCTGATGGAACGTTCGGTGTACTGAGTCGTCATGAGGCGACGTTTCTGTTGTTCTGGTATGCAGAAAAAGTGCCCGTGTCCTTTTCGTCGTTGTGCACTGCGCTGTCGCAGGAATCCTTGGGGTGGGAGCAGTCCTGATGGATGGTGCTGAAGGTGTGTTCGACGACGTTTCTATATTGAAAAACGCCGTATTCGTTGAGTTCGCCTTGAATTGAACGGGCTTGAGTGTTGATGCACTTCTTGTTGTCACATCTGTGGAAATTTCGGCGACGCTCTCCTTCGTCTTGTGTTTCGAAGTCGTTGTGGTTGCTGCAGTTGTTTTTGAAGTTGTTGATGTTGACGATGTTGTGGCGCCATTTGTTGAGGCAGCGTTTCTAACCAAATATGCCTTTGATTTATTTCGGGAAATTGAAGGAAGAATCAATTGGTAACTGTGAGACTTGTCTCGTGGTGAGAGTAGCGTGCCAGGCTTCTCACAAGACTCTTCGGATGGTGCTGTGACGTCATTCAAGATGGACGCTTCCGAAATTTGACAGTGTGCGATGCTGCTTGGCGCACGCGACGCTTCTGTAGTGGCAATCGATTGTTGAGGGTGAGTACGCAGAAGAAAGCTAGAGAATCGCGAAGCCGCTTGATCTTCATATTTATGTGGCTCCAAATTGTCGTCGCATTGAAAAATACGTGGTTGGTGCTGGTGCTTGTACTCTGATTGCACACTGGCAAAAGGCAAGTTGGCTTCGTTTCATCAGAACTGATCGTTGCAATATTTCCTCGATTCTTGTTGCCAATACCAAAGTTTGTGTTCGTGCAGTTTGGAATTTCTGCTGATTGATCGCTCGATAGTGCCGCAGCGAATGTCCCTTGACCATGTTCTTCCGAAGAAAAGTTGTCTGTCTGCGATGTTGCGACGTCGTGCTCAATCGTGTAAAGCATGCACTGCGGTCTGATGTTCACGAAAGAGCCGTGTGACTTGAAAGTGCATGGTGGCCTGCGCATTCGAGACGGGCGACGGAATTCGTCAGAAGTTGCAACGACCATATCAGAGCTGCAGCGTGCTGAAGACGTGCATATTGTTGACTGATGTGCGGAGGTCCAACCTGGTTCAATATTGCATTTCGGAGGAATGAAGAGGCGTGCAGATCGTTTAGTGCGCAGTGGCTTCTTTTTTTTTTTTTTATTGGGAATGTCAAGTTCATGCTGGACGTGCGATTACGTGCCCTCTTCGCGGGAAAATCATGACGAGGAAAAGTCGTCGGCGATCTACTAATATAGGGATTTGTTCCGCACTCATAATGATCGCTACGTGGAAATTGCGTGCGACTGCGACGACGCAGTGTAATTGTCTCCAGCTGGTGGATAATGGAGGGGTCGATCACTTTAAGTTGGCTGATCATTTCGTCTTTGATATTGTGCTATGATTCATCGTCTTGAAATATGTGCGTGAGGTAGAAGCAGAATGCCTCACCGGTCACGTACTGATTGAACTTGGCGACGATTTCCTGTTCCGGTCATGAGGCAGCGGATGCGTGGAAATCGATGAGGCGGAACCGAGCTTCCACGGGCCCATCGTCTGCTGATCCGGTGTATTTGGGTATGTCCAAGGCTTTCGATGACGTGGTCGTGACGCTGGTCGATGTATATAAGTGGTCGATCGCTGCACTTGAGGTTCACCGTGTGGTGTTGGAGGCTTGCATGATGATGTGAGGCCGATGAAGTGGCTGGCAGGCCTTTTTCCTGTCGACTTGTGTGACGCTAGTAGGACGTTACAGGTGGGGGCAAACATAATGATGATGACGAACCTCTGTCATGGCTCGCACCCACAAAGGGGGATAGGCCAAGAATCGGGAGGCAGGAGGTAGCTAAAGGAAATTCTTATTTGAAGACGATAAACGCAAAGTAAAAGAAATACAAAAAACGGAGATGACGTAATAACTACACTATTATACGAGCGAGCAGTCACACTAACTTAAAGGCAAACATGGTCGCCCGAACGTTGCCTTTAATCTCCGTCTACCTCTTCTTGTACACACCGTCCTTCTGTCCACCATTATATATATATATATATATATATATATATATATATATATATATATATATATATATATATATATATATATATATATATATATATATATATATATATATATATATATATATATATATATATATATATATATATATATAGACACGCAGGAAAGCGACGACGAACGTTTTGGAAGACTTATTTACTAAAAGTTTTCGGCTGGTGTACCAGCCTTCATCAGAGGCCTTCGTGCGGCACTTGCCACATGCAATACATAGGCCAGACTGAAACACCTTTCAGGATACGTTTTAACAGCCACAGGTCGCATGCCAAATCCCAGCCAAATCTACCACTCTCGAAACATATAAACATGCCGGCCCACTCATTTAACAATCTCAAAGCAACAATACTCGAATCTGGATTCCGCACCAGCCACGACCGCGAGCTTCGGGAATCTTACCTGATTTAACACTGTCTCGTCCGGCATAAATGAAAACAAAGGAAAAGTAACCAATATACACTTCCCAAACAATGTACATGTATGTCATGATTTCAACGCTTTCTTTACATGTGGCTTTTTTGACGTATGTGGCTGTGGCTTGAAGCTGTACGCTTAACACTTCAATTTTTAGATAATTCGAGGTTGCACTTAGAGATGCCATCTGCTAAACATCACGCCTGTGTATCTGCATGTGTACGTCATTTTGTTTTCACTACACATAATCATGCTAACCGCGGGCACTTACCTGAGAGTCATGTTTGTATATATTGTATCCTGAACACATCTGCATTTCATTGTTTTATATTCCAAAATGCGTGTCATTGATAATAATTTATAATGCGCAATGATAATGATTTATGATGCGCAGTGTATGGTCTAGTCAGTGCAGATAGTGCGCCCTCTGCTCTTGATACGGTGCCTTTAAAAGCTGCGTATCTGTTGTTCATGCGTTACTGTACTCTGACGAAGACTGGCCCACCAGCCGAACAAGTTTAGTAAATAAGTCTTCTGAGTCTTCCAAAAAGTTCGTCGTCTCTTTCCTGCGTGTGTTACGTCGGGTCCTGCGTGCTGAACTTTGAAGAAACCCCCTATATATATATATATATATATATATATATATATATATATATATATATATATATATATATATATATATATGAGCGCGCCCAGCAACTGGTACAGGGTATCAAATTAATGCTCTACTTAATATCGGAAGCGCGCTTTCGCGTGACTGCAGAAACGTGACCCAAAAAAAGCAGCGCAGTGGCAACGAATGAAACTCGCTTTCCCAACACTTCTCAACAGGAAATCACCGCATTC
This sequence comes from Dermacentor andersoni, assembly GCF_023375885.2. NCBI lineage: Eukaryota > Metazoa > Arthropoda > Arachnida > Ixodida > Ixodidae > Dermacentor > Dermacentor andersoni. Next base: position 85,224,472 of record NC_092816.1, read on the forward strand.
GTGCGTAGTTGAAGCGGCAAAAATGTGCTATCAATGCATTCTGCGGCATGAGCTATACGACGCGTATTAATCGGCGCTTACAAATTGGCGCTTATCACCCCGACTTCTTCTTTTCCCTTCGCTTTCATCCGCATGGGGCTGCGGCTACAGTTCTAGTACACCGTACCGCGGCGGCACGAGCGTGACGTATCCTCGAAAGGTGTCGGCCACGCAGCGTGGCGCATGGGAACGGGGAATATACGCGGCGGCGGCGGCGGCGGCCGGCAGCCTTTCGAAATAGCCTCCATTTGCGCGGGGCAACGCCTCGGCTGCATGCGTCGCGCAAGCGCTCCCCCCCCACTTCGCGGGAAGCGTATATCTCCCCGCGTCCGGGCACGCGCACCGTTGCGCTATTTCTCGTCTAGGCACTGCACTCTGCGGAGATGCGTACACATACAAGCGCACAGACACGCGTGATAAGAAAACGCGCGCACCCGGCGCGCCCGACACGCCTCTGGGCCACGAATTGGGGCCTCCCATATGAGGGTTCGCGTAGACACTCATGGTCCGGCGCCTTACCTGCAGCCGCATTACCTTTTTCAGTCGGAAGGCGAGAAAAAAGACGAAAGAAGTCGTACAGTAGCGTTGGCACGCGGTTATGGAGGCAAGAAGCTAAAGGCTGCACAATGACGCGAGACACGGAACATGAGAAGCGTAACGTCCAGAGGAACACTAGATAGGAAAACTAAGGGGTACAGAAGGAAAGCGTTAAAATTGTTTTAGAGTATTGAAGTATTCTTTCAAAACTATATTGTCGTTAATTTCGCACTGAAATGTTCATTACAGAAAAAGAAATGGAAGAGAAGGCCAATCTGCAATATCTTGAATTTCGAGCCCGAACGCCAGCGTCGGTATGACATCACGGATCGGGGGCAGCAACTCTTCTCAAAGCTTGTTAAGAATTGGCCCACTTAGAATGTAACGTAGTCGCAGATTATCGATAAAAAAATTAAATATGCCCGAGAAGACGCTAGAAGTCAAAGTCTGTGACGTCACGGCGAGCGGTTATGGGAACGTCAGTGCGGCGTCGCCACCCGCCTTTCGATTTTGCAAATTTTTTTGTCTTATACTGAGCGTCCCCTGGTGGTAAGAGGGGCCTTTCTTGGTGTTCCAAACGTGTGATTTACATGTAATTAGGTCTATAAGGCACCATTCTTGAATAAAATCATTGTTATCCCACCAGTAATACATGGGGAATCCGTGCAATCGAGGTGGCAGGTACTACAAGTAAGGTGCCAGTGAACGCGCCGATTTATTTTAATAAGGTTGACTGCGAATATAAACATAAATCACGCAAAGAGACATGATGGAAAGGACGAGCATTTATCCTGTCCATCTCTTCTTGTACGAAAGGCTTGTTGTTTTTCGAGCAGTCAACCCCTTTTAAGAGAAATTCAACCACTAGCGCACAGAGATGTCCCATAGTTAACGTGCCAATGTGCTATATTAAAACGCTCAGCTAAAGCGATCGTGGAATAGTTTACCACATTTGTAGGGCAAAGGTTTCCTGCTGCTATCTTCGACTGGAGCGGTAACAAGATAAGAGCGCCTATATAGCTCGACAGGAAACCGTACCACCAGTTCCCTAGAGCAGGCTTCGGCGGCAGCTACTTTTCCAAGGTCTTAACGCAATAGCGAGAGCCAACGGGCGATCAGGTGAAGCTCTTTGTCGGCTGTCGTAAGTCGGCAGGAGAAAGGCGAACTTGAAGGACGTTCGTAACAACTGCCAGCCGGTTAGCACTGGTCATGCGTGCGTGCCCCACACCAAGCAATTGCTCGGTCTTTCTTTCTTTCTTTCTTTTGTTTTTGGACCCGCTTGTTGTTCGAGCCACCGCTAAACGCTCTCCTCGTGTTTCACTTTATTTTGTTGTCCAGTGTTCTCCAGTCACAGCGCGCAGTCGCATAATCTACGGTTACGAGGTTTCCGCCAGCCATCGGAAGAGCTGTGTGAAAAAGGCTTTCATTTATAACAAAGCAGGAATGCTTTTGTTGTACCATTTGCAAAGCTTTATAACGATTTGATGCCGTCATTATGATGCAAATCACATCAACTTAGTTATTCGGTGATCATGTGAAAATAACTAAACTTATTTAGGTTATAAACAGAGATAAGGTGCCTCAGAAAGGCTGGCCTGCGTTTCGATAGGAGGACCTATCTTCCTAGATAGGTCCAGCCGCCACTGACACCAACCAAACGTGACGTCACTCTACTAACCCGTTAAATCTAACATGCCGAGGATAACAAGGCCGCTTTTAACGAAGATAGGTCCTCCTATCGAAACATAGGCAGCCTTTCTGAGGCACCTTATACCTGTTTATAACGTGTCTACCACAGCGTGATACTCCATCTATGAGCCCCATTCTTGATTTCAAACTTACACAAAGTAATACGGCATAAATCTCGTACTCGTTGATTCGATGGTATCGCGTGCATTTGTGACAACTCTAGCTTTCGTCAGCGTCTTCCTATGCCGAATATCTCAATGCTTACGATATCACATTTAGTGAGCCTATGTGACTGGACTTTGTGTTGCTGTGTTTCTGAGTTAACTTTCAGTTTCAGTGTGACATTAGCGTACTTATGTATCTGGCCCTCGTCTTATTATGATTTCGAGTTGACTTACAGTTTTAGTTTGACATTAGTGTACTTATGTGACTGGACTTTGTGTTGTTATGATTTGGCGTTGATTTTTAGTTTTAATGCGGTTAATACTTGTTTTCTCCAATCCCTATGTGAAAAGCAGTAGCCGGCGCCAACTAAGGCTACATCATCTCCTAAGTACCATATAATAATAATAATAATAATAATAATAATAATAATAATAATAATAATAATAATAATAATAATAATAATAATAATAATAATAATAATATAGATCCCTATATGAGAAGACTCTTTTGAATAGAGCTAGCGCTTGGTCCTCCAGACGAGCCTTGCCCAACGACTCCGGTAATTAAATCTTAAAAGCAAAGAAGTCTGAAGCATGAACGTCACCCTATAGTGCACCATAAGTTAAATCAAACTACACCATATTCATATTCTGCCCTGTCACCTCTAATAAATGATAGGGATAACTTCTAGCGTGGCTCCCATCAGCAACTAGTGTCTAATTTTATACCTTAAATGCAATGACCCTAAATGAAATTGGTTCAGGTAGCAATTCTCGAATGAAACAAAGTTTCTTTTTTAAGATTTATAAACAACGCATGGAAACGAGACATGAAAGTGAGACACGAACAAAATTTCGAAATAATGTACCAACCAGCCCAACAGTAAACTTTGGCGAAGATTCTTTTTTTTTTTTAATACACGTCTTTTAACAAGGGTCGAATTTCTATTGGCGAGATCTTAATTGTGAGCTCTTTTTGGGTCAACCTCCTTGCTTCATTGAACCCAATATTTAGTCTTTTCTCGACCGCGACTATACCGTATCACGTCTCGCAAACACGAGTAAATGAAGCAGCAACAAAGCACGCATTACTCAAAAAGACCAGGAACGTTAAATCAGTTTATACTCATAAATAACGTATTCTTTCAAATCTCTATTTCATTTAATTTCTATCTCTATTTCATTTCATTTAATTTCATGGTAATACGATGATGATTAGGGATTGAAATTGAAGGTAATAGCCTGTTCAATTTCGCGCCCAAAATCTCACCGCGGTTACGTCATCGCGACTTTTTCACAAATTTTAAAGTATTTTTCTTTCTTTTTGCATGTGGGCCATTGTGACTCGGTAAAGGTCTTTGAAGCTTGCCAAGTTCAGCCGTTGGTTCTTCTTGAACACGACGTAGTCCATCTTCAACGATGAGACATTATTAAATATAGGCCTAGCACAGGCCATCGAAAACCACGACGCCACAGGGAACTGGTGCGGGAACTTCCAGGCGCCGTCGCCATCTTGTCTGGGACATTTTTTTTTTTGCGTCTTTTCTGGCTGATTAGTTTTCCTCTCACGGTAAGGCTGGCTGTTTTGGCGTTGTTAAAAGGGTAATTATATGTGCATCTCAAATTTCTTTTTCTTTTCTGCTTACAGTGTCCTTTAAGTTGATGCAGGAGCGAGCGTGCGTGGTGTTGCTCGGACGCGGGGCGTGGTTTGAAAGTGCGCAGCCTTGGGGGACGGCGGTCCTGCTCACTTTTCTCTCTTTTTCTTCTTCTATCTGATGCGAACTGAATGTCAAGCAGCGTTGACGTTCACCGGCCTTCCTTTGGAGTTCCGCGAAAGGGTTGCTTTAGATGACCGAGCGACAGCGGATGCTACGAGCGATACGGCTAAGTATAGCGCAAGGTCAATACAGGCCTACTTGTTCGGCATTTCTCGAGTACGATGGTAAACAGAGCTCTTGGGCAGCTGATCCTTTGAAAAAATATTTATTCAAGCAGTCAAGAGGACGCTTATATAGACGATTTTATGTTGTGTGCATATTTTGTGCAGATACCCTTTTGGACTACGTACTACTTCTGACTTTTTTTTTTTTTTGTTTTATCGACTGATGTCGGTAACCGTTTCCTAACCGACGCACTGGAGAGTCTGTGACCACAATAGGCCAATGGAAATCAACTCGTTTACTAGCGTTTCCTGAACAGTGTGCATAGTTTAAATTATTTTTTTTTTTACAAGTGATGGTCGTTTCTGTGCGCTGCCCACCTCGACCAGTCAAGCTGTGAGTCCAGTTAGGTATACGCTCAATTTGTGGTTCCAATACCGGCCGGGGTTTATTCTAATGTCACTTGATCTAGCAAAGTCAAGGCGATGCGAACACGTTCTGAGCGAGCGCTACATTTGTAAGAGGTGCAATACGCATAATTAGAGCAATGAATCCCCTATTTTCGCAGGCATTTACCTGCCAACGTACATGGTGACGCAAACGTGTGAAAATTGCCGTATAGTGAGAAATTTGCTCAATCGCAACATAGAGCATTTCAAAGGTGAAGAAACTGCAACAATAACAATACCTTCGTTGTCCTATATTCTCCAGGTGTTCTGTCCTATATGTGCTGTGTCAACTTGCCTAATTTGATATGTCTTACCCTGTGACACTCTGAATACACTAATCCGTGTAGGTCGATGGGACAGTCCGATTGAAAGAACACTCAGCCAGCAATAAAGCTCTTTACAGTGCGCTAGTTTTCAGGTACTGAAAGTTTGTGCTCTCGACGTTTGTTTAAAATGGGTGGGGCAAATGGCGGCTGCAACCCTGCGAGTTCTAACAGTTCACGAAGGCATTTGCATCATAATCATAATAATCGTCATCATTGTTGTCGTCATTGTAATCATCATGATCATTGTCACCACCACCACAGCCAATAAAGGCACGAAATTTTACTAGCTCTATCGGTACTAGGTCTGGTCTGACGAGAAGTTACGTGAGATGTAAACAAAGACAAAAGTGAGCCCGGCAAGAAGTAAACTGTGTTGTTGTTCACTAGGGTTGAGGATTGGGCGAGTTGGTATTGCGTTCTAGAACTGGTACAGCGCAACATACAAAGGAAGAAACAAGCCGAGAGGGCCAGATGAAAGAACAGAGCGCTGTTCCTTCCATCGCTCAGTTCCTTTATCTGGCCGGCTCGGCTTGTTTCTCCCTTTGTATGTTGCGCTGTACCAGTTCTAGAGTGTTGTTGCTCGTTGCTCTTGGGCGTTGGCATCACAATTTCATGGTGCAAGAGGGCTCGTATATATGTAATTTTGTTTTCCCCCCTCCGATTCTATTAATTTTCTATTATCCGGAGAGCCGAGTGGCTGGCCCCGGCGAGAACGAAGCCAAATCGTTGTGCGAGTCAATGACGACGCGAAGAGAAAAGTTTATAAAGTGGAAAGAATTGCAAAAAAAAAAGAAAAACACGACACCGACTGCACAAGATGCGTACGCTCGGACACAACGCCACTGATACTATTATGCTGTGCCTTTGGTTCCGTGTATAGCAATGCGCGGTAAGCCACTCCAGGAGAAATGACCACATACAGGGAGCAATGTGTGGCTTCCGCGGCGGAACAACGAACCCGTATTTTTGTCTCCAGGAGGGCGTACAATTATACAGAATCGAAATCGACACGCCAGGGTCGGGCAAATCTGATGTGGCCACTGCGACGTCACACATATACAAAATGGTAATAAGATTAAGCTTCAGGTAAACAAACCCTGGAGGAAGAACGTTTTACACCTATATGTTTGTAGCAGTCATATAATGGGGTTATCGCGAGAAAACATCAATACCCTTTGACGTCGCGGTGTTGGAATGCCGGCCGCATTGTCGAAGTGGCATCGAAACTTGCACAGAGGAAGCAAGCTTGCTAAGCTCAATTTGGCACTTGGTACTGCGCGCACGTACGCATTCGCGTGCCTCCGCAACAAGTTAGACACTTAGCGAACAATTTTAAATCATGTGCACCTTGGGCGTCAGCACTGTTCATGACCTGTTCTTGACGCACGAGGTGCTGCTTCCACGGATTCTTCCCATCCGTATTCCAAAGCGATTGGTCTTTTCTGCTTCAGTGCAGCGAACTGTGTCCAAGAGAGCGCAATACGTCACGATTGATGTTTCAGGCGGCCGAGTACACTCTCTCTCAGTATAAACTAGAACGCGCGAGCTGTTTCTTCATCGCTTCTCTCAGAACGCGCCGCACCGTGCTCACCCTCCCTCTCCCATACAATATATTTTCATCTAAAGCTTCTGGCTAGACGGTCATAGAGCAGCTTCGACCATTGCATTGACTCGCGCATCAGGGATAGCGCGTGATCATCCCACTCCGATTTTTTTCTGACGTCTACAAGAGCCCTTGCAAGCAAATGCGATGTACAAGACGTCGCGCTTCATTTGGTGCGCGCTTCGAAGTACTCGCAACAACTTATGGTGTAAATCAGGATTTATGAACTTCGAGGGGTTGAGGACTCACAAAGCCCCCCCCCCCCCCCCCCCCAAAAAAAAAGAAAAATATATATAAAGAGAAAGAAAAGCGGAACAATAATTTTGTTAGTGCTGTTTTAAAAATTCATTGGAGGAGAAAATATGGGGTAAGGGGCATATACAGCAATGGGCGCCACGAAGCCTAACAAACTGCTGTAACAGTGCGTGGCGCCTTCATCAAATGTGCATGCTCGGGCACAGGCACACCATAACATCGCACGTTCTGGTATCTAATGACATTGACCCCTTGTATGAATGGAGTGTTGCGTCGTAACGTCATTCCACGCACACACACGCACACACAAAAGAAATGGCCAACTAGAAGAAGCCAACTTTGATTCCCGCGGGGCCACAACGAACTGTCTTTATGCCTTCAAAAAGAAAGCTCCACGGCCAACATCATGAACAGAAAGGGAAGTGTTGTATAGTGTAGGTTGCGATATAGGAGCGTATTGACGTCATCCTTACAACACCGCAATAAGATAAGGCTTAAGACAAACAGCCGAGGAAGAAGCGTCTCGCTCCTATGCTTTGTAAGCGCCAGTAAGATATCGCAAGGAAATATCTAGACGCTTTGGCATGGGTCGTGTCGGAATGTCGGTCGCCCTCTGCAGGCGCATCGAATATTGCGCAGAGGAAATGAGATTACTGGGCTGATCTTGCGTTTGGTACTTGGCGCACGTATACGCTATATAGCGTGTGTCCCCGCAGCAACTTGCGATATACTTAATGGGCAATTCTAACTTTTTCACGGGCATTAGCCGTGCGCACGGCCTATTCTTGACGCACGAGCGACTGCCTTCGGCTCGTCAATATATATAGACGCGGCAAAGCAAGCGCCCTTTTCTACAACAGCGGCACGAAGTGTGTGTAATCACAGACGAGCTGTTTCCCAACGCTGTGCTTGGAACTCTACAGATGTGCTGTCAAAAGGTGTTTAACACGTTTAGGTATAACCCCCTAGCCCTTTCTTTACACCGAGAAATGTTTTATTTGAACCTGTTCAAGATGTTTATTCCAGAAGATAGGACAAGCTTATCGTGTGGCAAATGGCCAGATAACAAACTGTGGTGAAACCGAACGAGCAAGAGCGCGCGTGCCGCCTTGGCACAAGTCGGCACGCACGTAGCAGCACGGTTTCGCCACAGGTTCCCCGAATATGGTTAAGCTGCTTTACGAGGATACCGTGCCTGCTAAGTCGACGTATCATCATCATCATAGTCGCCATCATCATCATCATGCTAATCATAATCGTCACCACCACCACTACCACCATCACTATCAATTCTCCTCCTCCTCCGGTCGTTCTTCCTTTTTCTTTCTTTCTTTCTTAGTTTGTTTCTTTGTTATCAGAGGGGATGGGGAATGGTATTGGTTACTTGTTCATTTCACAGTGGCAGGAGGAAGAAAGAAAAAAGGTTGCTGATGGCAATGTAAATTTAACTTATATGGCGATTATTTTTATCCACCCGAGTCCTGGCCCAAGTTGAGAGGAAAACAACAACCGTCTAGCTTGGGCGGCCTACACCTGAACGTCGGTCAGCAGAGGGATAGGGGAATACAGGACAAGGAAAAAGGATAGCAGATAGGATAGAGCGGCAGGAGGAAATTATACTATACAGTTATTTACAAGTAGCGACTATATGTCAACATTTCACCAATAATTTTCTCGCATGAGCTGCAGCACGAGCTAACAGAAGGAGAGGCCTTAGCGAAGAGAATCTGATAAGGCTAGTCCACGCTTTCTTGTTATGTCATTTCACGTACGTAGCGGCCATGCACGTCTGGAAGAGGGCTGAACGAGACAAGCTAAATGCAATGATAAGGAGGGGGATCAACAACGCGCTCGGTCTACCAAACTACACACGCACTGACCGACTCCTGCAGTTGGGTATTTATAATACCCTGGGAGAAATTGCAGAAGCACAATAAAGGGCACAGATTCTCAGACTCTCCGGCACTAGGGCAGGCAGACGACTCCTAACAGAGATGGGCGTACCCCCGGCCACGGTAGAAGACGCCTACCAGGGCCTTCCGAAAGAGCAGAAAGACAACATCATCATATCCCCCGCCCCGCGCAATATGCATCCCCAGCGCAACGTAGAAAGAAGGAAGGCCAGGGCGGTGGCGCTCCTACGCCGCGCGACAGAAATTTCCTGGCGGCAGCTGCTTCGTTGACGCGGCCCAGTATGGCAACAGCAACAATTTCACAGTAGTGTCGATCAATCACAGGGGTTCGACCGTTAACGCCGCTTCGGTACGAAGCACGTCGTCGCGTGCGGCCGAGCAAGTGGCCATTGCATTGGCCCTCCTGAACGACAAACATGCCAATCTCTTCAGTGACTCCAGGGCAGCCATGCGCGCCTTCAGCGTTGGCGCCGTGTGTAAGGAAGCCTACCGCATCCTCAACGACAAAAGTATCGCCCCGCACACTCTCACGTGGTTCCCCGCTCACGTGGGATCTATCATGGGAGGCCCCACAAACCTCAACGAGCTGGCCCACTCCAAGGCGCGAGGTCTCGCTTTCCGCTACCACGGAGAACTCCCCCGCCGGCCCGCAGTGGTGAACAGCGATCAACCGACCACAACAATGAAATTACGCAGCACTTTTATCTCGGCAGGAGAGACTCTCCCCTTCCTCACAAGAAGTTAGATAGAGCGCAGACATTGACCCACGGAATATTTCAAACAGGCTCGTATCCCTTCCGGCTTTATTCCACAAGCTTTATCCCGACACTTATGCCAGTAGTTCTTGCAGGCACTGCAATGACTTCGCTAGCCTAGACCATATGCTCTCGCATTGCCGCTCGTTGCGAGGCAAGGAACAAATCAATGAGGAGAAGTGGCTCTCCGCCATCAAGAGCACCGATGCCGGGGCGCTACTATGGGCTGTCCAGAGGGCCCACGATGCGGCGGTCGGGCATGGCCTGACTGTCCCAACGTGCGAGCGGCCCGCAGCGCGCTGAGTCGCGTTCATCAGGACTTTCATTAAAGTTTTGCATCCATCGATCCATGAGCCACTTCCCTGAGTGTTTTATGCACGGCCTCCGCACACTGTCACCGTGTTAATTGGTTGTACAGGAGCCGGGTTGTGAGACACGACTGCCCTATAGGAGACAATCGAAAAACGTTTTGTGAGTTGCCTCACACGCGCGAGAGCGGCCGCGGGGCAAGCTTCTGTTGGCCAGCAACCCGTGCGTGTGGTAGCAGCTGAAGAGTTCCTTCCGCAGTGCCACGAATTCACTGCACCGCAAGAGCAAGTGTTCAAGGATCTCCACTGCAATGCAGTATATAATTTTGGTACCGAGACCGGAGCCTCATTTTCCGTCAGTCCAACTTTTCCCTTCCAGTGTCCGTCCACTACAAACAAGCCGGCGGACAGAAACAAACAGGAAGAGGGATGCCCATCGCTTCAATGAGACGCCGAGCTGGATACGTTACGTTTTCCAAAGCAAAAGAATCCTCGGAAGCGATCGACACAAAATGCGACTCCTGTATGCCCGCTATATGCTACATTCTAAGACAAAGCTCCAGTGCAACGCGGTAACCCTTGAATGGCACTCGTGAACGGCCAGAACAAGCGGACAGCTCCAGCCACCAATTTATTGCGAACGGCGAAATCGCTACAGCAGAGGAGCTTCTGTCGAAGGTGCCAAAGGGAACTAACCAAGATATGGGATGCGCACGCAAGCGCCTCTGTAGCCTTTCTGGAGGCTAAAAATAGTTGTCAGAAGAGGCAACGCTCCCCGCAAAGCCTCCTCTCCCTGGCGGGTCATCGTTTGTCATAGAAGAGAAGACCTCACTGATTTTGTCTGTGCTCGTTTGCAGGACGACGGGCGTGATTTACGGGCACGCGCCCGGTGACCGCTTGATGTGCTTTAGAAGCCCACGGCTCGCATGCAGTGCTGAATAACTGTCCTCTTTTGTGTGCGCGCGTGTGTGCGCGTGCGTGTGTGTGTTGATTTGCAGGGAAAGCCCCCAATCGCTATGCTGCAGAATGCGTTGCAAAAGATGAACAGTTTTATTATGTTTATAGTTAACCGCGTCATGAAAGCTAAGCTTGAAAGTGATTCCACAAAATGTGTTAGACATGGAAACTTATTAAAAAAAAACTGTCTGAAGTGACTTAGTGTTACAGATTGCGTAAACGAAGCCGCGAGTTGCAGGAGTTACGATGTGGCGCACATAAAAGCTGGTGTAATTCCTCTGGTATAGTCAGTTGGCAGTCAGCATTTGTCTCGTGTTTTCACTGCTCGTCCCGTGCCGTGAGTGGGGCTACTGCATCACGAATGCTTACCAGCTTGCCCAATTTGCAGTCCTAACAGGATCAGTCGATGTCAAAGACGATACAAAATAAACGCGTGAAGCGTATGCCTTCAAAGCTTTCCGAAATGACACAAGCGGTTATATAGGCGTCAGAGTATCGTATTCTCAGTAAGTGCGTATAGTTTCACTCAGAAAGGTATGTGGCTCGCACTCTCGCAAGGTCCCTTCAAAATATTCTGACGATGGCCCCGTTATCACAAGTTGCTGTACGTCACATGACACAGGAAGCCAGAACTTTAACACTTTATGAGGTATGCCTTGCCCGGACGAGAATTTTTCGAGGACGAGAATGTTCACGGCTTTCGTTTCGAGGGCTCAGGACACGGTTCTACTCGGTGGCGAGTGAATGATAATCTAAATTTATATCGTATTGTGCTTAACCTCAAGCACATACTTAGCTAACGAAAATGGGAACATTACACAGAAGTACGCCTTATATTTGACCTTTAATAATCTCCTGGATAACAATATAAGATTATGGATCATTTGTATACAATAATGCACTTCGTTACGCTGATACACTTCGGTTAGCGTTTCTTGCGTGTTTTGACACGGGAACATGAAAGTGTGCCTTTGTTTACAACTACGGCTTAAGTTTTATGGCGCTGTTGTTCTTCACGATTGTGTAAATGTCAATATTCTAACATGAAACGTGCTTCTGCGCTCGTCCACTCGTCTGAAAAACCTACATACGTGCTTGTTCTTAGGATGCTTGGCGTGCTTTACTTTTTTCGATCACCTTCCTCACAAGTAGTAGCCGCAGTGTCACCTGAAGATGTTAAAATCTCCAGCGAGTTCCGTCTCATGTTGAAATTGAAGTATAATGAGAAAGCTGATGGCTCCTGGCGCACGAAGCGCTGTCATGTTCTCCAAAATTGAGAACCGCAAATAACCTGCAGCACACAAAACACGCAAAACGAGATCTCAATTTGGGACATTGTATACATCTGTATACATCAGCCCTGCGTGATTAAAGGACGGTCTTGCCAAGTGGCTGCCCTCTTGTATCCAGTTAGAACAGGCTCCGCCTACACAAGTATGGACAAAACCAGGGGCCGAATTTGCAAAGCTTCTCGTTCGTAAGCGACCTCTGCCGTTGGATGGCCGCCCTCCCTTATAATATGTCCGACATCAGCAATAGCTGCAATTAGTTCTTGCGAGCAAGCGCAGAGTAAGAGGGTTTCATATGAATAAGGATTCTGGTTACGCGAAAGCGGCAACGCCGCGAAGTGGGCCAACGACGCTGTCACAAAACGCGTCCACTGGTGTTACACCACGATGGCCGCCAGCAGCCGGTCATCTATACTGGCCACGAACAAAATAAGCAGAACACCCGTCCTTGAAGAACAGCGGGCTCCCGCGTGCACAAAAAAGACGCCCTCCGTATCCGTATACCGAATCCGTCCCTCCTCTATTTATGCGGGGCGCTGACTACTCGCTACGAAACCCCTTGTGCGTAGCTGCTCGGACGACCGGTTGTTGTCCGTAACCGGAGCCGATTCTCTCTCCGGTTTCCACGGAAGACGATGCACGACTCTCGTTGGCTCAGAACATGATTTCGTCGCCTGTAGTACAACCGGGGTTCCAGGCATCCATCAGCGCCTGTTCGCGCGCCCCCAGCAACAGAAACAATATCCGCACTGCTGCTCATGCTTTCCCGTCTTTCCTTCCTCTCTCTCTTTCTTTCTTTCCTGGCACCCCAGCGGCCCCAGTTGCAGCGACTGACCCCTTTCCTTCCCGTCGCCGAGCTGTTTCTTTGCCCCGGTTAAACAAAGGCTCACTCTCACAGCGCTTCGTGACTGTCTTGTATAAACGGTGTCCAGTGACCTTATTCAGCGCCTCGCAAGGGTGTTCGCGTATCATATTTCATCCGTGTCTTACACTGCGTATTTTCATCCTCAAATGCACAGATTCATTTATTTTGTCTTTCCTGTCTGTGAACGCGTAGTGATAATGACTTTGGAGTTAACCTATAGTTGTGATCTAGCACGATGTTATGTAGTGCCTCCATACCTTGCAAGTGTTTCGTGCTTTCCAGCGCTGTGCGTAAGCTGTTGCAATGCTCCTTAGGTCTCCCGCTGTTAACCACTGATGACAGGTTATGAATGCGGTTCGCTTGCTCCAGAATAAATGCTCGCACGACGCATTACTTATGTCATTTAACATTTGTGCCCTTCGTTTTTACATACCTTTCTTCGTCGCTTGTGCTTATTATTGGTGGCGCTTGGATAACTGGCCCTTCGTCAGCCTATTCTGGCGCGTTCTTGCCTATTTGCCAATGCCCTACTTTGCAAATGAAGAACAATAAGCTCCACAGAATTTATACGGGAACACAGAACGTACGCAAGCACACAGAAGCGAGTTTGTGGACTGGGCCGCTGGACTTTTGAATTAAAACGAATCGGCGTCACAGGGTGCACGACCTTTCTCCTAAGCAATTGCAAGCGCCATTTCCTCTTAAAACGACGACGACAACAACAACAAATGTCTTTAAGAAACTTTACTGTAAACGGCAGAGGTTTCTCTGGTGGTCCGCCTAGCGGGTTACTCCCCGTGAACGCGGTGACAAATAGAATGGTACGCACTAGACACACAGACGTATAACACATAAAGCACACACCACTCACTACATGCTACAATATCGTCCACACTGATTGCCACATCACGAGCCTTCTTCGAGTGTTGCTGTGACCGTTCGGCTAAATAATTATAAGAAATTGAAGGCACCGTTACCGTATGCATTTCTCTCTCTATTTTTTTTTTTTTTTTTTTTGCACAACGATGTGAACGACTGGAGTAAAAGTGTTGAGCAGTCCTAAATTTTAAGGTTGTGTACTCGAACGCATATTGGGCATTTTCTTTTCTTGCACACAGAAGCTTTGTCGATTGCAAGGCAGTGCGTAGAGCTTTCATCAACTCATGAGTAAGATAATCAATGATGAAGAGAACCTAATTAAGCTTCTAAAGCCTAAATTTGTGTTATCTGTGTTCTATCGTCGCTAAGCGCGTGAGCTCAAGCACGGACGAAAATAAATAAATAAAAGCGAACAGAAAAGAGTGAAGAAATAAAGCCATGGTTTAGCTCTGTAGTATAGATGCGGTAATGGTGGGATGCGATCAGCTTTCACCAAACTGGGATTTTTTTAACATGAACCCAAAACATGATAACCGAGAACTTTTGCATTCCGGGGCTCTCGCAGCCACTGAAACAATGGTAAAATTGCAGTGAAACGGTCAGTACATGAGGCCTAATCAAGTTCTGAACAGGGCAAAAATTCCGAGTGATACGTTGTGACGGGCTCGCCATTACGCAATAAAGTTCCAAGCTGAAAATTCGGCAGCCTAACTCTGTCACGCCACGTACTTTTGATTTGTTATTATTGGCCAAGTCATGATAGACGAGTTTCTCAGGAGGGCCGCGGCTTGAGCCGTAGCAGCAATTGCATTGGCTCTCACCCTAGTCTATGCGTCCTACAAAAGCGGACAGAAAAAGAGCGAGAAAGAGACAGAGAGATCGCGTCAAATATATGTAGAAACAAAGCGTAAACAGTGTATGTTGAAGCATAACAATATGTTCTAAGCACGTGAACGGCACAGTTATGCTATTGCTGCATCACATCGACCGTTATGCATAAAACGTAACCAAGGTCTGTGCTCAAGCAACGAAGATGGCCATGGGCTTGCTGCGCAACGTATTCACCCAGGGCACTCGGGGATTGCCTCATGGGACTTGGAGCGGCGTCTTTGAGAGGCGCAGCAGTGGGTAGTGGTATCGCATCGTTGTGCTGAGGGGGACGCTAGGTGTCCGCGCCACGCTCTAGTCTTCGTGCCTGTGGAGGGCGTAGAAGGGACAAAGCAGTTTCATTATTATGTTTATTTATTAATATGAAGCATTCTCCGCCTCATTCGTGACACATTGTGGTAGGTAGGTACATTCCTGGTCTCGCCTCGCTTTAACAAAAAGAAATTTTTGTGACAGATGCTTGAATCGGACCTCTGCCGTGGAGCATAGCAGCCCACTACTCTAACCGCTAGGCCGCGATTTCTTTTTATTTATTGCCTCGTATGTCACAGTGCTTACGAGCTAAAAAGAACAGAATAACAAAATCATTTTACCGTGAACCGTCTGCTGTTTGCTGATTACATGTCATCAGTATTTCTGCATGTGTAACAGAAGTTCAAATCTGGGAACTTACTCCAGTACATGTGTCTGCATCTTCTGCACTTCGCCAAAATGGGACGCAGATTCGTAAACAAATATTCGCGAACAGGTCTAACATCAATATCTGCATTGTGTACAGCCGTCACCACACGCTGTGCAGGCCCACGAGCATAACAAGATCAAAATGCACGCCGTTCTCGTTGTCAACCATGCGATAAAGGATTCCATGCGGACTTAATAGCAACTCTTTTTTTCAGAGTTCTTTGTGAGACGTCCTAGAGAAACACACCACTACAGCAATCTGCAATCGCGTGCCCAATTGTGTCAGGTTTTTTTTTTTTTTTGCATAATAAATAATGAGTAACCCAAGGAACAAATAAAACCGTATCTTCTAACCATGTTCTGACGGGTAAGATTCCTGTGCGATGTTTAAAAAAAAAAAAGAACGGGTTTGGCCCGTGGCGCTACGATCATTCCTTTAACGCTCTTCAAGACATCTTTTCCTGGGCCATTACAGTATAGCTTACGGTACAATTGCACAGGAAATAACACGTCACCGAGGTTGCTGTACAGTTTCTTACGTTACACCTCGCTCATATATTGCAAAGAAAAACGGACGGACAAGAAATGGAAAGATAAAACCACATCTATTAACTATTCCCGTACTGGTCCTTGCATACAGGCCAAAGACACGAGGAATCCCGGTAGCACATTACTCAGCCTCAGTTGAATCATAGTTTTGAGAAACGTGTAGTCTGCAAATCTAAGAAAAGACAAATCGACTGAGGTAAGAGTTGTCTTACAAACACAAGCATTAAACCAAACGCACACTCTTGTGAAAAAATTTGTACGACTCGTTTGTTTCCGACGCAGCGCTCCAAATAAATACCGCGAAACCGTTCTGCATATTTTGCACATTTAACCTGCTGCATTGAAAAACTCGCATTACATACCATAGCTTGCTTACAATAAATAAGTTGCTAGTGGTGGCCCGTGCGAAAATTCACTTATCACAGCCTTTTCAAGTAACACCTGTTCTTTTTTTTTTTTTTACAGTAAGGCTAGTTGTCGCAGGTAGGGGAACTCCTACTCATTTTGTCGGTGTTTTCTGCCACTTAATGTTCATAAACACTCTGGGTGTGATGTCCCATTCCCCATGCCAAAACTTCAGGCACTTGTCCCAGTTTATTGCACTAGCAGTTGCTTGACGAAAGCTTTTTACAGCATTAACAGTATGCATCGCACTTTCATTATCAGCACAGAAAACTGTAATGTCATCAGCGTATAAGCAAGAAGGCTGACCCCAGCTTCATTTAAATTCAAGCCGCGTACCGCTTTCTTCCTAATTACCCTTAGACAAAAGTCTTCATTGTACATACAAAAAGGAATTGGCGATAACGGGCACCGTTGTATGACTGAGCGCTGCACTCGTATGCACTCGCTGACTGATTTGTTTATTATCAACACATGTCACTATCTCGTCTTTTTTGCTCGCGTGACAGCTCGCGCGTAGAGGCGCCTTATCAGACTTCACTATCTCCGTGAGCGGACCACTTTTTTGCAGCACTTGCCTCGCAGCCATTTAAGCTACAAACTGTGGGACGTTCTTCCAACTTCATGATAGCCCAAGATAATCCTGTTATAACACTTCTTCGGCCGGAGTACAAATACCATCGTCTATTTAAGATAAACCCCAACGACATGACCAAAGGTACGTATGATTATGTAGCGCGTAGTCGCTGATGAGGTCACAATGCGTGTTTCTCTCGCTTACGCTCATATACTAATCCCGTAGAGCCCAGCAATGGTGATGTGGTAAGCTTGCGTCGAATGATCAGCCTGGATATCGTGCCTTTGATGCCATACGATCGTCTTCGACATGGCCGTCGCGCTGCTATCGTCACACACACGTATAAGCTCGTGACCCACAAACACGCACAAACTACTCAATTCATGCAAACACATCGGTTCACCTGCTAACGGTTTGTGGTGTGAGCGGCGCGCACTCTCGTAACTTAGCCGTCACGCATTTTACGCCGACCTGTCAGGCAGCGCGCTCCACCGCCGCAATCCCGTAGATCACGAGACGCCCCGCATGGTACTTTGCTCCCCGCAAGAGACCCTTGAGTAAACACGAGGAAAGAATCTTCGCACCGATGCCCTGCCATAGTTCCTGGGATGTAAGAAGAGACCCACAAGTAGACACGGGGGTTCGAGCGAGGCGAGAGAGAAGAGCCGGAGGCCAGCCGAACCAGAGAGACGGCACGGAGAGACGAGCGAGAGACGCGGCCGAGGAAGGCAGCAACACGCTTCACGCCGACGCTCTGCAGATAATAAAGTTTTCATTTAAGCAAGAATCCAGCCTTATTCATTTTTGCTGACATGGCGCAGCCGACAGGATCTGCAGATGCGTCTTTCCCGAACGAAGAACGAGCGGCCACCACGGAGCCCAGCAGAACGCCATCGGTGAGCTCGGAGTCGACATTCATCTATTCACCGGTGAAATCAACTGTCCGCGAAGTTCTGAGCGCCCTGAAAAAGCAACAGCTGACTGACGAGCTGAGAATACGTGGACTTCCGTGCAGCGGCCGCAAGGACGATCTCGTGACCCGTCTCCAAGACGACAACACTCGCCTCCAGACCGAAGCTGACGGCGACGACCACGAAAAGGCGGACTCCAAGGCGCCGGCTACGATCGAGAGTCTGCGTGCCGAGGTTGACCAACTGCGACGGCTTCTAACCCAGCAACGCGGGTCACACGCTACGAGTGACACAACGGCGGCACCGAAGCCAACGCAGGCGCAAGCTGGGGACGAAACGGGCTCCCAACGTTTCGACGGGATCCAAGCCCCCGATACGGCAGCGAACCAACGGCCGGCAGAAGTCAACCGTGGCGCACCTCCACAGCCCTCGCCGGAGAACACCACCGCCACAGCTCCAGAGGGTACGCCAAGCATGACTGAAATCGTGGCCATGTTCGCACGCGCGCAGCTGCAGATGACGGAAGCGTTGTCGAGAATGTCCGCGCCAGCTCCGCCCGTGCTGATCCAGTCTACGAACGATACTGCGTCCGCCATCCCCGAGTACGACGGTGATGTAAAACGAAATGTCCAAACGTGGATCACGCAGGTGGAACGCATTGCTACGCTGGCCCACTGGTCCCCATCACTGACGCTCGCAACGGCAGCAACCCGGCTGCACGGTGCCGCAAAGGACTGGCACAGCTCTTACGGTATGGCATGTGAAACGTGGGACCTTTGGAAGGAAGCACTTGCCTCTCGTTTCGACCGGAAGCTAACAATGCAGGAGTTCTTGGACCTGCAAGCTTCACGAAAACTGCGCAATTCGGAGACCCTAGTGGAGTACATGTACTCTAAAAATGCTCTACTGGACAAGTCTCCGTACCCGCTGGCGAATGAAGAGAGAATTTCGCTGATACTCAGCGGGATCGAAGACGACACCTGGGCGAATCCTCTGGCTGCACAGCCCTGCAGCAGCGTCATTGATTTGGTAGACCGCGCAGCGCTGCTCGACACCAGGCGGCGTAAAGCAATAACGACGCAAACAACGCAGTTCCGACAATCTCAAGCTGGGCAACACAGCCAACGAACCCAAATGAGGAGCAGCTACGAGAACCGAGCGGCAGCTGACGACAGACGCCCCGAGCCGAGCGCCCAGTCAATGCGGCTCGAACACCGAGAGCCAGTTCGAGCTGCGCGAGCCCGAGCCTGCTTTAACTGCGGCAATATGGGACATTTGTCCAGGGAGTGCACCAGACCCAAGACGGAGGCCACAATCCACGCGGACCGACGCCGAGAAGCCAGATATGAGGCAGGCAACGCCGACACAACCTCCAGGCAAGCCAACTGCTTCCTGCAATCGACGGGCGGCACCCTACCCATCGTGAAGGGCTTCGTTGAGGGCCGACCCGTCAGAGTCTGCATAGACAGCGGCTCCAACGTCTCCGTCCTCGGCGAGAGCTCCGTGGGCCCTGAGGTTCATCCCCGACCTTGGACGTCTCCCGAAACGATAGAAGTGCTCGATCGGTGCATCAGACCGGCGAGAGTGGCGACTCTGAACGTGACCATAGGAACATCGACCGTGCGGCTCGAGGAGGTAGTGATCGCGCCCTTGCCGGGTGCCATGGACCTGATTCTTGGTTCGGACTGGCGCCGCGCTGCGAACGATGACGTCACGTTCCACCCCACTAACGACGTCACCCTCGTCCCCGTTCAGCCATCGGTGAGTGAGCCATCGCGTCACGCACCAAGCGCACACAGTGCGCATCGCGTCGGAGAGACCCTAATAACAGCCTTTAGCAATCGCAGGGTCCTAGGCGAACTACCGGCGAGCGATATCGGCTTCGTACAGCTAAAGACGAAGGACCCCGGTCCTGACGAAGATTATACCAACCAGATTGAAGAGGCCGTATCCAAAATGTCCCGCGAAGCAAACGCCGACGAACGAGATGAACTGCGCTCAATTCTTGATCGTCACCATAAGGCGTTCACCACGAGGAAGGACGCGCTGGGGCTCTGCGCTCACGCTGAGCACAGCATCGATCTCAGGGACGATATTCCCGTCGCCTCAAAGACATACAGATCCTGTCCCGCGGACCGCCAGTTTCAAGAGAGCGATACCGAAGGCCAAAAGTTTCGGGCGGAAGCAGGAACTATTAACTCCATCTACGAAGTGGAAGACGACATCGTGGTGAGAAGAGCGATCGAGGGCGGACGAGCTTGCAAAAGGATGGTGGTTCCTGCGGCGCTCCGAAGCAGCGTAATGGCAGTCTTTCATGACAACAACGGACACCTCGGAAGCGAGAAAACGAAAGCCTTGGTCCAGCGAAAGTACTGGTGGCCATCTATAGTAAGGGACATCCGCCGCTACATCGAGTCATGCCACACGTGCCAAATGATTAACTCACGAACGACACGAGCCGAAGGGTGCCTCAGCCCCAGAGAAGTTCCAAACGAGCCCAATGTTGTCATCTCTCTCGATCACATGGGTCCCCTGGATGGAGGTGAAGGTTATATCCTCGTATGCATCGACCACGCTACAAGGTACATGGACGCGGTAGCAGTGCCAAGCACATCTTCTAAGTACTACCTGGAATTTCTTACGAACCGGTGGATCCCACGATTCGGCGTCCCAAACATCATCCTCACGGATCAAGCGAAGGGCTTTGTGAACAAACGAACAGCGCAAGTTCACAACAGGCTTGGAATCCACCACATAAACTCTCCTCCGTACTGGCCGCAGTCGAATGGACTAATCGAAAGAATGGTGGGAACCCTGAAACAGGTATTGCGAAAGGTCATAAGCAAGTCTGAAAACTGGAAAAGGGAACTACCTAAGGCCATATTTGCCATCAACGTCTCAAAGCACCGACACGGCAACCTAAGTCCCTTCTGGCTCATGCACGGCTACGATCCGAGGGTACCGGGAGAACTAAATATTGGAACAATCGGAGAAGAAATGGAAGCCGCACAAAGGCTCCATGAAATGGCCAAGGGGTGCCAGGACATGATAAGCTGTCTTAAGAAAAGCCAAGAGGAAACGATCAGCCGGTACAACGAAAAACGCCGAACACCGCATTTCCAGTGTGGCGATCTCGTTCTTCTGGAGCTCGGCGCAAGGTCTCCATTAGATGCCAGATACGAAGGGCCCTTCGAAATAACGGCACTGACAGGTCCCAACATGGCTGTTATAAGCAGGGCTACCCCTATCCCCGGAAGGTCAAACGAAAGAACTGTAAACGTCGAACAGCTGAGGAAGTACAAAGAACGCGCCTTGGACACCGAGGAATTGACATCGACGGACACGTGCGCCTGAGGACAGTCGCAAATTTTGGGTAGGCCGTGTGAGCGGCGCGCACTCTCGTAACTTAGCCGTCACGCATTTTACGCCGACCTGTCAGGCAGCGCGCTCCACCGCCGCAATCCCGTAGATCACGAGACGCCCCGCATGGTACTTTGCTCCCCGCAAGAGACCCTTGAGTAAACACGAGGAAAGAATCTTCGCACCGATGCCCTGCCATAGTTCCTGGGATGTAAGAAGAGACCCACGAGTAGACACGGGGGTTCGAGCGAGGCGAGAGAGAAGAGCCGGAGGCCAGCCGAACCAGAGAGACGGCACGGAGAGACGAGCGAGAGACGCGGCCGAGGAAGGCAGCAACACGCTTCACGCCGACGCTCTGCAGATAATAAAGTTTTCATTTAAGCAAGAATCCAGCCTTATTCATTTTTGCTGACAGTGGAATACCAAATAATGCTAGATGGACAGGTATCTGCAATATGCTTCATATAACATCCATTCCCACAGCTTGTGGGATCTACACAATTTCTTTTTCTTTTTTTGGTGCAGTCACAAGGCTAACTGCTGTTTTGTACTTTCTGCTTCGTCAATGCTGATATGCTTCCTAGTATTCGCATCAATATTTTTTACCATCGTTCACTAGGCTCAACAACATTAACAAGCAACAGCATCCGTGATCGCCAAGTGGGTGGCGTAGCACCCATCGGTGCCCCAAAGACGCATCGCCTCCGTGCTCTATACGGTCTCGACGCAGCACTCCACTGTGATTATCGTTACCGCCGAGAAAGGATGACTCCGCGTGCTCTTGAGAGATGAGCGCGGTATTCCAGGCATACGAGGGTGGAGGCGAGGCTGAGGGCGAGAGAGTTATCGCGAGTCACATGCCAGCGAGAAGACCGATGCTAGAGGGTGACGGCAAGGGAGGCACATATGGTTTCCCAAGGTCACGAGCGTTTCTATTTCCGAACTCTTTGTCTGCTTTAGAAGTGCTGCTCTTTAGTTTCGCTCTCCTCGTCGTCCATTCTCTGCGTCCTCTATTCTCCGCAATTCATTCGCTTCCTGCTACGTTTAGTAGTTTTGTTGCGTTTGTTTTAGTGTTGCTTTAGTGAATACTTTGTTTAGCGCAAAACGACAGAGACAAGAAAGACGACAGGACAAGGCGCTTGCACATGCGCAAGGCGCTTGCAAGTCACATGCAGCGCCTTGTCCTGTCGTCTTTCTTGTCTCTGTCGTTTTGCGCTAAACAAAGTATTCATGGATTCGCACCAACTAGCCCGCCAACGCATTGTGCTGAACTATGTTGCTTTAGTCCTTGGATGTTTTGCCTTTTTTTGTTTCTCTTGCGATCGCTCTCCCGACTTGATACTTCGTTCGTAACCTCTGTCTCCACACACACACACACACACACACACACATATAGCACTCGGCACATGAAATTCACTACCGCCCTACCGCACACAATTCTGGGCTAAATACGGCGCGCGTGCTTGAACAGCCACGCATTCGCGCACGCGAACGTGCAGTACAGCCTCGTTCATTAATGGGTGCGCACGCGCACACTTCAGCTCGGTTTGACTTTTGAGTGCGCCGTTGTCCCTTCCGCGTGTCGACTTTTCTTTCTTTTCTTTCTTTCTTGCGGTTTACGGGGCATCGGGAGTGGCGCGTGGTACGTGGCGACCACTGCTGCTGCTGGATACGAGATTCCGAGTGGTGGGTGGTCTTGACCCCCCCGGGCCTCCCGCTCCTTCCCCGGCGGTCATCGTGCGCGGAGGGCATGTGCACGCACGAGCGCGGGGAGTGAGCTACGGGAAAACCGGCCTCCCCGCGAGGCGAATCCGCACGCCAGAAGAAGGCAACGAGTGCCAGAGGGAAAGAGCCGACGGCGGTCAGCAGCCACCCCGAAAAAAAGGGGAGCTCCGGTGTCACGTCCAGATTCGCCTCGCAGAAGGTTAGCCCCGGTACCCGGCGCAGAGGTCGAGGAGCAAGCCGTGTTTCGCTGCGCGTGTTTGCCCAGTGTGTGTGTGTGTGCGTGTGTACGTGTGCGTGTATGTGTACGCCATTTATCGTATGCGCCAATCACAGCATCTGTGTAGTTGTGTGCAGCATCAACGTAATTTGGGATTAAGCAAGAAAACATGTCCAGTTTTAGAGTCAGCAGCGTTTTTTCGAAGCTATGAAACTGAATCATGTTATTTCGTCTAGTGGCCAGATATTGCACAGGAGATTATGAGAGGCGCCGTAGTAGTGGTGGGCTCAAATAACTTGTAGAACCTCGGAGTTCTTTAACATGCACCTAAATATACGTACGCGGGCGGTTTCCTTGTTTATTTAATTTTTTCTCAATGTGAATGTGGCCAGCGCAGCAAAGAATCGAATCCGCTACCTTATCACTGTCACGAAGTCACGCCGGCAGGTTTGGAAGATGCAGATGCTTGGTGTTGCTTACCCTATATGGGCTCCAGGTGCAATATGGCCGCTGCTGGCCTCCAAGCTACGTACACAGAATACACCAGGAAGGGCCCGGCGAAGGAAAGGTAACTCTTTCTCTTCGGAGTGATAGCAACAGCTTCTTTCGCCGCTATAAATATGCAATCCATATTTATAGTCCATATTTATGGCACGTACTTATGGTACACATGGTGCATAAGTATTGCAGTCGTAAAGAGCGATGCCAGTCAAGAATGTGTGCACTCAGAAAGCTCTTAAGCTGACGAAGCACATCCGTACTGTCCAAACAAAGCAGAGGTTCCCCGGAAGGTGGAGTCGTAAAGCTGACCAACAGGGATCAAACAAATGGCGTCGCTTGAGGCAGCGTTGCAGCAAGAGGAAGTCGCTGCTCAGACGAAGAACAAATGATCCCGTCGAAACCTTAGCTCAAGCGACGTCCCTTGTTTGCTCGCTGTTAGTGACTTCGTCTTCGTACTGGGTGGTCTGAAAACGCCGAATAAAAAAAATGTCTACAGACTTCACAAGATGCGTCGTCACATAATTCGCAATGATTCGAAAGTCCCCGACCTGGCGATGCAGCAAATATTTACGCTCAATTTCTATACGCACAGATACGTTGGTCCAAGTTAATGCGGGAGCGACGCAGCCGCAGTGAATGTTTGAGGCTTATAACGTAAACGCTCGAGAAAAAGAAAAAGAAAGCGAGAAAGAAGAAGTTCCGGATAAGAAGTCGACGTGCATAAGAGGAACGATTTATTAACGCGGACGCGAGACATTAGAGGGTTTTATGCGGAGCGGTTCAGCCGCGAGAGCTTTCTACAGATTCGGTCGATGATTGCAGCAGGCATGCTTGCTCTGTACGGTAGGGTGATTTACGTGCGAGCTGCATTGTTTGCTAAGCAGAGAGGCGTGCATTCGAGGCAAGATAAACAATACCGTGTTATGCATATAGTCGCGCCCATGTCAAACTTCGGGATATCCGGACTCCCGTGTACGCCACCGACTCCGCCCGCTCGACGGCAGCGCGATAACTGTATACGGACAATGGCGGCGTCCTCGGCTCGTCACGCAACACTAGCTATACCAGGCACCACGCCAAAGGCGCGTAGCGGCGGACAACGCACTTGGGTGTACGACCGAGCAGGACGCCATGCTCCCTGCGATGGCACGCATCCGACCGGCTCAACCTACAGCTGAACTCCAGGGCGACCGCTCTCATATGGACAGAATGGAACTTCAAGCACCGAAGAGGGGGCCCCACCATATGAGTCGTGCATGTGAACAAAGAACAATGGTAGATGGTCACTTAAGCACCCCCCCCCCCAAAAAAAAAGAAGCAAAACACACATCGTAAAATCGGTTTGTGAAGACAACGAACACAACGACGATCTCACAGTTTGCATGTTCTCTGAGTATACGCCGTTTTTTTTTTTTTTGCGTTTGGCACATTATTTCTCGAATGACGGCATTATGTATGATGACAATTTTTACCGCTGCGTATGGACGGACACATCGACGTCCGAAAGGAGCCATTATATACTGTAGAGGCCGCCGTGAAACGCTCGTGGGGATACGACAAACAAACAATTGCAGGAAGTGCTATAGGGAAGCTACAGATCTTCGGCCATATAGTGCAAGCGTTTCGTTGCCTCTCTTGCCTGACTGCACCAGTTGACCGGGCCCATTGTACTCGCTATGGACCGTGTCTTATAGAGCGAGCTTCTTATTTTGTGTGCTCCGCGGCCTTGTGTACACCTTAGTGGGGGCGGACCACGGAACGCACGGACCAAGGTTCCTGGCAAACACGACGAAATTACCTCTGTTCCTTTTCCGGGCCAGCTTATTCTTATTCTTTGCCAGCGATTGGCTTAGCTCGATCGAGCCTTTGCAGTTTAGTGGGCTTCATTTGCCCGCCCATCAATTGTGCGCCCACGTCATTTCATCTCTCCATTCATCTCTTCCGCCGACTCTCGCTGCTCCTTTTGTTCTTGTATTCAGAACGCGTGCTTTGTTTACGAACGAGTCGAGCCGAACGAGCTGCATCTTAATAAGGTGATCCTGCATTCCAAGCTGAAGGATTGAGGTATAATTATGATAAACCTGCGTGAGAAAGCGGGGCCGGTATAATGTAACGGTTACACTTCAATTATTTTTCCGATCGCGCTTCGTCAGTGGCCCGAGCGGCGCACCGCCTGCGTTATTATCGCCAGGATCGCGATTGGCGGATGGTATAAGAAAACAATAGAATCGAGTCACACGAATCGCTACATTGTGCCATACAAGGCTGTCTTCCCGCCTGTCTCGGTAAAAATGTCCAAGAAAACGCAAGTGCGCGAAATACCCGGCTTTGTCATATAGCAAACACGACAGACTTGTTTCAATGCATTTGAGCAGTAACATCTCAAGACTTTGCTTGGTAAGTGAAAATGTAGACACTGAACGAAAGTTGGGAACCTGGGCACGCATTCACAATAGAAGGTTTTACGTTATAACGCTTTGGAAGATGAGGTGCCAACCAATCGTTATAAGTTGGACATGTTGTTAGCGAACGCGGCTGCAACCAATGGCGGAGAGCACTTGCTAACAAATAAAATAAAAACGGTGACTTTGGCCCCTGGTGGCCGCTGTTTCCAATTCTTGACCTCATTGCGCTAAAGACGGCCTCTCGACCCAACGGCGTTCATATCTATTTTATGCAAATAGGTTGTGTAGATTAAATCACAGCGACCACCGCAAAAAGGTCCGCCGAACGACACTGTAAACGGACCACACGTCTTTGTTATGTACGTGAGGTCGTTGCATCTGGTTGAGCTAACTAGGATACGACGTTGAACGCAGAAGAGGGTCGAGGGACCGCTTATAGCGTTGCGTCGACAGCACTATTATCTACTACGTGTTGAAGTATAAGACGTAAGGAAACCGCGCGTGTTGGTTGAACGATACCACAGAAGACTTTCGCAACGCAAAAGGCGAGAACGAAGCCAACGGCCAGCACCTCCTCTGCGCACGTTTCTTCGTCTGCGTCCATTGTATTCTGCGCTGCAAACGACTTTTGTGTCAATAATGCTTTCTGGACCGTGGCTGGAGCAATCTGAAAAGATGACCATACCATGCCCAAAATATGTCTGAGGCGCGTTTCTTCTGCTTCTCGCGTTATATTCTGTAGAGTTTAATACTTATCCATAACTAGTCAGTTTGTGGGGAAGCGCTTTTGGCACAAACGAGCCTGCCGCAAATGTGCTTTCTTTGCTGTGAGGTTTCGCTACGCAAATTCCGCAGCACTTTTAATTAACTGTATGCAATGCAGCCTGTTTCTTTTCGCCCTGAATGATAAAGACATAATTACGTTAAATTGCTATCTAAGCAGGTCTACGCATTGTCGTTCAGAGAACTTAATTAAAAGAAATACAGGATGAACAAAAGAATTGAAGCGCAATTATTTGTTTCTTTTCCAGCCACCGGATTTGCCAGTTACGTGTGTGAATGCGTTAATGACCTATACTGCAGGTTTTCGTATAGTTTCGCTCCACGCAATTAAGGAAAGGGTGCTAAACAAACCTCCGTGCGAGGCTCCGAGACGGCAAATGTGGAGCGCGATAATAAGGCCCCCGAAATCACGCATCACTTTAAGTACTCTCCTGTAGGAGAGCGAGTTTTCATTAGGGAAGAGCACATGAGACACATACAGTATGCGAGGCCGGACGTGGAAAGAATATTGGGCTGTGTACTTTTCCACGTGCCTCTCACATACCGATGCAAACCAGGTCGCACTATGGGCAGCGGTAGTGCGATGTATCCGTAGTAGTCTCATAGCTTTGTCCAAAATTAAGAGCCACGTCTACTTAAACTGAACTCTTTCCGTAAGGTAATTATTATGCTCGCAAGGCATAGCTCTGGTATCTGGATGCAGGGACTGTATTTCTTTTTGTCGCTTCTATCTATCTATCTATCTATCTATCTATCTATCTATCTATCTATCTATCTATCTATCTATCTATCTATCTATCTATCTGTCTGTCTGTCTGTCTGTCTGTCTGTCGGTCTGTCGGTCTGTCGGTCTGTCGGTCGGTCGGTCGGTCTGTCGGTCGGTCTGTCTGTCTGTCTGTCTGTCTGTCTGTCTGTCTGTCTGTCTGTCTGTCTGTCTGTCTGTCTGTCTGTCCGTCCGTCCGTCCGTCCGTCCGTCCGTCCGTCCGTCCGTCCGTCTGTCTGTCTGTCTGTCTGTCTGTCTGTCTGTCTGTCTGTCTGTCTGTCTGTCTGTCTGTCTGTCTGTCTGTCCGTCCGTCCGTGCGTGCGTCCGTCCGTGCGTGCGTCCGTCCGTCTGTCCGTCCGTCCGTCCGTCTGTCTGTCTGTCTGTCTGTCTGTCTGTCTGTCTGTCTGTCTGTCTGTCTGTCTGTCTGTCTGTCTGTCTGTCTGTCTGTCTTTAATTATAAATTAGGTTTCCAAGGCCAAGATTTGTGCCTACAGTTCACTAAGGTGCATACCTTTGTGAAGTTACTATGTCTATTAAACAAACAAACAAACAAACAAACAAACACAAAACAGTGGCTTGGCTCGGCTCTGCCAGGATATATGTAGCGAAAGCTAAGGAATAGCATGGTTAGCCTTGGTTAATCTTGATTGCCAGTCCAGGTTAGTCTGGTTGTCTAGCTATGTTGCGGCGTTTAGCCAGTCGTTTGGTGCGCTGTTAGTCTGTTTCCTGGGCGATTCGTTTCCTCTCCATATCGTTCCGATGTCGATTCCAGGCCTCCTCCTGCTTATCAGAATTGTAGGCGCCCATACTGCCGCCTCAACTGTGGTTGCGGCGCACGCGAGCTCTCCTTTTCAATCCTCCGACATGTTATCAGGCATGCGACGCAGCTGGCGAAGCGAGCGGAGGCGAACGCAACGATGAGGAACACGGTGTGACGTTATGTGCCTCCTCGGAGCACGGCCACGGCGAAATCGCAAGTTCGCGGCCAGTAAAGCTTTCGTTTTAGACCACTTTGTTCTCAACGTGAGAATATTTAATTAGAAGTGCCGCTGCCAGCTAACGCTTGCGCACTGCGAACGCTGAAACGTCAATTTGCATTTTTTTGCATCACAGTTTGGGCACCGCACGCGTAATGCGAAGACGTGAGATTGTTCCCCACCTAAGGCAAGTTGGTTTTCATCCACTTTCGTTGCCATTAATTTATCATTTGTTTAATTAATTCAATTAGTAAGTACAAGTAATTTCCACTGTGCTTTCCATGGCGTCTTTGTTTGTTGGCTTCTCATGAGTCTGGGTTTTCGTAACTCTGCATCTGATACCAATTAGCTTTCCAAGGGGGAGGAGGAGATAGATAAAGGCAAAGGAAAGATAGAGAGCTTAACCAGAGGATTTCTCCGGTTTGCTGTCCTGTACCAGGGAAGGGTTCTCCGAGTTCCAGCCCCGGACCAGGACGAATTTTTCTTCAACTGCGAGGTTTTCTTTCTGTGAAACCCGTATGGGTTTCCTTTGTAGCTTCTTACTACAATTCAGGTGGATGTCACTTTTTCCCTTTCAAGATATAGCTCGTTCAGTCGTCCCTCAGCACGAACAAACGGGCTAATGTTCTCACCCAGAGAATATTATTCCATGCCTAATATTAGTTGCATATTTAGTTTTTACTAAATGAACCAACATTCGAAGGTAGGCCTCGTGAGGGCCCACTAGCCCACGATTTTTAGGTGGAAAGAAAAACGACCTGAAAATAACATAGTATGGACTAGAACAAGTCACAAGCTTGCCAGTAGTATCACGCCGGAATCACGGTCTCAACGCTTGGTACAGTCACCGCATTTCGTACGGCAGCACCTGACAGTACAGCCACAAGCGCGCCAAGCTGAGGTTCACAGGCAGGTGGATACTTGAAGTGATAAAAGGTGGTCTAACAATGAAGCCAGCTTTTCGACGAGTGCTTGCCTTCTTCCGGGCACCAGAAGCATGGTCTTGTTATTTGGCATGGTCACCGCACCATCGCATATAGAGAATACATGCGTGATAGATGTAGATTTAGTTGCAGACATCCACTCTGGGGTATCATTTTGTTGTTGTTGCTGTTGCCATCGTTCTCAGCGTTGCTGCTGAAAAAAATGATAACTTCGGTAAATGTTGTCGATGGTGGCTAAACACGCCCAACAAAAGTGACAATAGCCGTGGTCGTCCTTAGAGTTTATTGACCCTAAAGGCAGGTACGCTGATCTACCGCGAACACATGTCTGATTTATTTCATTTTCGCGCGTCTATCTCCTCTTGTGCAGACCGTCTCCCCACACCTTACGCCTCCCTCGCCCGCCGTATTTTGAAGCTAGAGGAAGGCGTTTCCGAGAACAAGAGGTCTCCTAATGACGGCGCAGCGGACCGGCGAACACGGGCCGGTCCGCTGCGGTCGTATCTATAGTTTCGCTTTTTTTTCACTCGATTCCCAACGCGCACCAACGCTGCAGAGGGGGGACAAAAAAACAAACAAAAACAAGACAAGCAAGCGGCCAATGTATGAGTAGGAAAGGGCAGAAACAAACGACAGGCCGCCTTACAGAGAAGGGGCGCTGATCCCCTGAGTGAAAAGGGCACGTCAGGAGGTCGGGACGTTCGTTCCGCGAACGCTTCAACCAGGAACCAGCGCTACGCCCAGGAGCAGGAACGCGTTTGTTCAGCTGGCGCGCCGATTGTTCACCGCACGAGGACGCCAAGAAAGTTCGGCTGGGACAGCTGCGCATAACTTCTGCAGCACAACCTTTACATCCAGTAAAGTGCGTAACTCAAACAAAGACACCACTGCCCGAAGACTGCGTCAAACAACCGCGCTTACACACTCTCTCAAAGACGGTACATTTTATCGTTCCTTTATTTCTTTAAATTTATGCACGCAACAAATATTTGACTTCGCTTTCACGGGCTGTATATGTGCTCAAGATGGCGTACTCATCATGCCAACTATTCTCAGAGCGCAGGAGGGCGCCATTGGTGACATAACAATATAATTTTCTGATACCTTTGGCGCTTACAAATTGACTGCGCATAATGGCGGTATATCTAGACTACCGCCGCAAGACCTGCTATGTACGGCGGTGTTTCCCTGTGTCGGGAAGTACCTCGGTAGTAAAACGCGTGGACATCTGCTTTCGTAAACGATTAAGCGATATATATATATATATATATATATATAGAGCGTCTGAAAGTTTTACATGCTGTGGGGGAACGCTCGGAAATGACAAGTTTCCATTGTCTCTCGTAACAATATTATATATATATATATATATATATATATATATATATATATATATATATATATATGAAGCGTGTCGTAACAATATTATATATATATATATATATATATATATAGAGAGAGAGAGACAATGGAAACTTGTCATTTCCGAGCGTTCCCCCACAGCTTGTAAAACTTTCAGACGCTCTTAAGGTCTTGCGCAGTACAGCACGTTCGGCGTATACGCGCCGATGAACGCGCCTCGCAACCAACTCTTGCGAGCGTCCAGATTGTTGTGAAAGGCCACCGCCGACCACGAAGAACAGCGATAGTGCCAAAGCTACTCATTTCGTTTCATTTTATTTCCTTAAATACCCTCACAGGCGGTGTGCTACATAAGGGTTGGAAACACAGTAAACGATAGTAAATTCATTGCCACGTGTGTCACTTCGCAACTTGCTTCGAAGTGTGTCTTTTCTGCAAGCGATAATGAACAGGTGATGGCGACGATGTCGCGAGCACGATGTAAGTGACGACATTCGCTTTCGAGTAAGCTTTAGAAGAGTATAGGGTTGTTCTGTTCACCAACGGGAAGGTGAGAGACACACCGCGTACGTCATATAGGAAACCACGTCCGTGGCTCAATGGCTACGACGTTCGGCTTCTCAGCTCGAGCTCGCAGGTTCCAGTCCCGGAGACGCTGACTCCATTACAAAGGGGACGAAATGAAAAAAAAAAAGAACCGCTTAAGTGATATGCGTTGAGTGCACACTAAAGAAACCCGGCCAGATGGCCAAAATTTTAAGTGGAGCCCTCCCATGAAGCGTGTTTCAGATCCCGTGTGCTGCTGTTGGACGTTAAACACCGTGAATCAATATTTAAACTCGGAAAGATTGCCCTCGCCATGAATTGATAATTGCATGGATCATGAGCGAGGCATACAGGGGCCCTTAAGGTGTGTACATGGAAGGAGCCGCGGATCGCTTAGTCCTACTTGTTTAACATCAAGGGAACCGACAAGATAGATAGATAGATAGATAGATAGATAGATAGATAGATAGATAGATAGATAGATAGATAGATAGATAGATAGATAGATAGATAGATAGATAGATAGATAGATAGATAGATAGATAGATAGATAGATAGATAGATAGATAGATAGATAGATAGATAGATAAACTTTATTGAAGTGCTGAAGGAATCTGCCCCTGCTTTATAGGGGGAGAATCGCGGGCCGCCCTCAAGTAGGGACGGGGAAGCGGGGAAGCCGCATCGCGGGTCTTCTGGACAGCCCTGAGTTGAATGTAGTAAGACCGGGCTCTTGATGGTGGAATAAAATTCATCTTCAGGGAAGTCTTGATGTTTTCCCTTTAAAGAGGGGCACCTCCAGAGCATGTGTCTAAAATCACTGCGATCGTTGCAGTCTGGACAAAGTGCTGAAATGTCTGAGTAATGACTGTAAACGGAGAGGCTCGGCTATGTCCCCGCCTGAAGCATGCGAAGAGAGATTGCCTGAGGGCGAGACAATTTTTCGTGTGGGAGTGCGAAGAAGCGCCTCAGGCGGAGGAATCAGCCACCGACTATAGGCAGGAAAAAAAAAAAAACACGAATGATTTGAGCCGTTTTAGAAAACCATCGTTCTAGAATACCAGTAAGGCCACTCTTGCCACGAGATAAGGCACGGTAAGCCAGAACAGGCGCAAATGCAAAAGGGCGGGTGGAGACGCCGCCTCTAACTTCCCGAACCGACTTGCCATGACGTCATCGATATTGACGGCGTCGGCTCGACCACAGTTAAGCTTCTTATGGGTAAAGATCCACTATTCTGTATTCCGAAAGGGACAGAGACCAAAGTTGGCAAGTGTCGATAACTTTCACATATCCATAACCGCCGAAATACGGCAAGAAAAGAAACATTAAATCCGCCCCGTCATACTGAAGTGCCGACGCGTTGGTGACTCGGTGTGAAATTAAAAAGAAACGTGAACTTTCACCTTTATTTTATATTCTAATAATAAGCGTATATTACTGCGAAGTTCCCGAAAATATAGTTCTGAAAGAATACTCTATCAATCTAAAATGATAAGGGCGTTTCTGTTTAGAGTCCCTTTAACAGCGAATTCACCCCTGTACTGCAGATAGCTTGAAACTATGCGCAAAAGAAAGAAAGAAAGAAAAAGAAGGCAATTTGATAATTTTCCTTTTTGTGGTTGTTGCGACTTCTCCTCATTGCAAGATGCCGCATTCTATACGGCATGTTTCCCAGGTGTACTGCTCAGCGCTTACCGTATGTTGATACCCCCCCCCAAGCAGCGCGCAAGCTCCAAAGAGCCGAGTTTGTCTTCCTGTCTTATTACACACGCATCCCCCACCACGGCGGTGAGGGAACACCGCCGCTGCTTAATGCGCGGCCGCTGGGGTTTCCTATCCGCGTCTTTCGGCTCCCAAAACTGGGGGCCCTCACGGAAGCGCATCTCGAGCGTCAATGACCGAGAACCGCACGCCGCGCGCTCGAGCGCTCCAAAGACAGGGGCGACGCTTTTTCGGGAAGCGACGCGGGCGCTGGCGCCCCAGAGCGCGCGCGCGCGCGCGCCGTCCAAGCCCGCCGCTGCCTCGCTTTCGGCTATGCCATACCGGACTTGTAACGGATGCGCATTCATCCAGGCCCACGCTTACGAGGCTGCGCCTCGTCCTCCGCGGTTTAAGCCGCCGAGAAGGAACGCCGCGCCAATTGCACATTGTGTCCTTGTAGGAAAAAGAGCGCGGCATATATATGGCAAGTAAGCTTGTATAGGCGCGGCCACGCTGCCAAGCCGCTCTCTATAAGTATCGCCTCTGCATGCGGGTGCGCGCGCTGAATCCGCAGATTCGATCTGCGCGAATCCTGCGGCCTCTTCCATCCGCCATGTAGCCGGTCGCCCACTGGGACAATACGAGGATGCGCGCGGTCGCGCGCGAGCGCACCCGCCAGTGGGCAAGCTTGCCGGAGATTCTCACGAGCTACCGAGATACGACGCGCGTCTTTACGCTATAGCTGGGCGTTCTCCACTCGTGTATAGCGCGTCGAACCGCGCAGGCGTCGTCGCGTGGTCGCCGAAGAAGGAAAAGAGGAACGGGAAAGAACGAGCACCACTCGAACGACCGAAGCGCCTTCTTCGGTGGAACGACGAAGGGCTTCCCGAGGAACAGTCCGTGCCCAAGTAGACGCTCTCTTCCAGAGTACAGAAATAGCCGGATGAAACTGACCGGCTTGGCCGTGCACTTACGCGCTTGTTTTTCAACACTTCCTGGAATTGTTCTATCGGTAGAACAATTCCTTCGTCGGGCATTAAGGCGCCGATAGGCGATCAGAGAGACGGAATGGGAAAGAGATTGAGAGCGGATTTGAAAACACGAAGCTCAGCGGCGGAGGTTGCTTCGTATGAAGGAGAGGAAGTGACCCGCATATTATAGTGCGGGTAGTGAAAGCGATCAGAAATCGCTGTCGGCTGTTGTTTCGTTTCGGTGCTATACGCGGAAATACGGAAGTTCCACTAATGATCGGGAAAGCCGCGCCGTAGTGCTGAATTATTTCTCGTATGCAACGACACGGACGTCCTTGAGAGCCGAAGTACGTATCTATGTACGCTTCACCGCCTAGCGTGAAATTGTTCGGGAGAAAGGTGTAAGTGCGGGTACCCATTACTGACCACTGCCCATATAGCACTAGCTGCGTTCGGTGCAACGTCCTGATGTTTCCGGGTGGAAGATCGAGTTCTTATTAACGATCGCTCTGAGCGAAGAGAGGTTGGTATCGACAAATAAGGGTAGACAGGACGCGCGCAATAGGTACAGTAAAGTTATTTATTACTCCGCTGCTTCACATGCGATGCAACTTCACCTAATTGATCGCAGGAGAACCGCATACTAGTGGTTCCACTCTTTTTATATATTATACTAACATGGTAGCGTACTAACACGACGTAAGGATAGAACAGCAAGGAAGAAGCTTAGACCAGATGGTAATGCATGAAAGGCACAACTGTCGCATATGTGTGTGTTCTCACGACGAAAAACGTTATCGATTTCGGGCCAGAATCGTAGAACAGCTGTTACGCAGAGCTGTTCGTGAGGAAAAAAAAAAAAAAACAAGCCAATTACAGTGAGAACCAGTTCTTACGAGCCAACGCTTTGTTAATTTGGACCAGGGTTGCTGGTTTCAAGGTATGTGACCACCTCTCTATTTTTACGCAACCCTCTCAGAACCCGCTTCGCCGGTTCGGTAGCCAATCGAAGATGCAAATTGATGCGAACGTCCTTCGTTATCTGATTGCTATTGTTTTGGAACGTCTACTCAACCATTAATCATGTCATCTGCCCATACCGCAGGCGTCCTGGCCTTTGGCGTCCTTGGCCACATTCCTGAAGACGCATCGAGCCTTTTTCTTTTCTTGTGGCGCACTCGGTGCAACCAACCGTGGTCTCGCGTCCAGACTCATTATGTACCTCACGTATTGCCTCGCTTGATTCGCTCTCCGGTCAGATCGTGTTACACGCCGGGTGATTACGGAGCCGAAGAATTGACTCCAACTGGCCTAAAGGCCCCAGGAAGCCCGTCGCCACAGGCCGTATTACAATACTGCATTCGAAATTGCCGAATTAGCGCGCGTCGCGCTGGCGCGTTACAAGCTGACGGAACCTGCGTGGCGCTGACGAAAGCGTTGAGCGCGCTTGGACGTACGTGTACCTCGCGTGCAAGAGAGCTCGTCGCACGTGTGGCCTGCAGTGCTTGCATGCGAGCTCTGATTGAAGCGAGCGTGTCGTCGACAACAGTTCGGCCGCGAGTTCGAGTTCGAGTTCGGCCGCGACAGTTCGAGTTCGGCCGCGAGGTGCTCGCGCTGCTGCCAGCCTTTTGGACTCGCGAAGTTACGAAATTCCCACACACACTTTACATACCCCGCCGCGATGGAACGAGGCGATATTCGGCACTCGCTGACCTTGAGAAAAAAAAATAGGGAGGGGGGGGGGGGGTTCTCGAATACAGACGTAAGCTGTCTCGCGCCCCACGCGTTAGTTGGGCCATGCGAGGGATTGGCCTGACGGCTATAGAGGCGCGTTCGTTTGTTACCACCACCACCGCCGAGTCATGCATACACGCACAACATGGGTGGAGCTGCAGCGTGTTGTGCGGTCTCGTTGAAAAATCGGAGACCGCGGACACGATCGATGCGTGTTCTCTATAGTTCGCGAGCCCACGCCACGAAAGTGATGGGAAAGTGCGCGCTCAAGCGACATCTCTGTGTCCAGGTCAGTAGTGCATGCGAGCGAGGAGAAAGCCACGTGAACGCAGTATAGGGTCAAAATTTCCTCGTTTGATCGATGAACACAATTTAGTATTTTCTTTTTTTTTCTTTTTCGCCTACGGATACTCGTGTGGCAAGGCGATATAATGTACCAGCGGCACGGCATAGCGTGTCCGATTTGCGACTTATTCTTTGGGCGTGGCATGCGCTTTACGCCACGTAATAGCCACGTCCTTATCATGGTAGTAATGGGCACAAAGCGCATGATTGCTTTAATCGGTGTCAACGTAAAACATATTCGCTATGGAGACTACGAGGTCCTATTGTAAGATGCATGTGCAGGCCTCCCTGTAGAGCGTCGTTCATCCATTCCATATGACTGCCTCTACATCGAGCTGCAGGTTCTCAAGCGAATAGGCACAGGACAAACAGAACAGACCAGACAAGTGCGTTGACGTTTCTCTTTTCGTTCCTAGTTTACAGCTTCAAAAAACTATCTTTGCTAAGTGACTTTTGATAACTTGATCGCGTCTCTTATAGGACGCAGGTAGATTTTGCCTATTTCTACTGCCCGGATCGGTCACTATAGCCATTTAGACTATCGGTACAAATAACATTGCATATTTTCCCCCTAATCATCTAATGAAATGTCGATTAAATGAATGAATGAATGCGGCCGCTGCGGCAAGCTGCAGAACGTCGTACCTCGTAGTCCTGCACTAAGCCACCATGGCGGGTACAGTCGGGCAGAGTGCGTCACAGATTCTTGGGCGCGCAAAAACATTACATAAATACGAACGAAGAAAAGGAAACAAAATAGAAGCAATAGCATCACTAAGGTGAACTTTACCACCTGCTTCCTTCCAGGGCGGATGAGAACGCGACAGGACGAGAAGTGGCCGCGAGCATCATCAGTGCCCGATCCAGCGCGGCGTTCCAGGAATGAACTGTGTCGCTGGCGTGTCTGAAGTCGCGTCTTCTCATTCACGGGTCTTCAGCGCAAACCTACGTGCTACGCGGTGTCGAGTGACGCGCACACACAAAAAAAGCGGAAGCCTGGCTCCACTTACCGGGATGCACTTCCGAAGTCTCCGTCAAGTGCGCATCTAAACACGGGACGAACCTCGACACCGGGACGACGCGATCCTCGGAAGTGCATGCGCACAGACGCCCATACAAAAGCGCGCCGCGTCGGGAGCTGTGACCTTGCGAGAAGCCTTGACCCTGCCCCGAGAATGCACGACAGAACGAAAAGGGCAAACAAAAAACAAAAAATGTTTCCGGCTGGAAGCGTCACCCACACTTCTGTATAGTCACCCGGTTATTGTTCCACACGGTCGTCGCCCCTGGGAAGGCGTGCAGACGTGCGTTACACGGGCAGTGTGTATGCGGGTGCACGTTGTCACGACGTCTGTCCGCGTCGTCTTCCTGCAGCTCGCGTGACGGAATGTAGGCGGGAAACGCTGCCTTTCCCCTATGAAAATGACCATTGCCTTTATGTTTCCTTCTTGTGCCCTATGTGACCTTTATGATTCCTTGTCCTTTGTGTGACCTCCGGGACGTCAACTTTGTGTGTACCACGTGTTTACTCATCCTAACGTATACCTCGAGGAAGTGACCTTTATTAGACCTCTAGGATGTGTCCTTTATGTTTACGGCAGGATGTTAACTAGATGTGCACTGTATGTGCCTGAGTGTACACTTGAGTGCACATGTAGGTGACATAGAGTGCACATAACAACTGTTTGTGCATATAATACAGGCAGATCTATCTGTACTGCGTGACAGCCATTGATACAGTCAGCAGAGTCATTGTAAGTACTAAATCTTGACTTATCCTTTCATTTGCCCCAAAAAAACAACCATTATTAAAATTCTTGTAGGATGTGTCGTTTGTGTTTACGGCGGGATGTTACCTAGGTGTGCACTTCAGGGCACACGTAGGTAACATAGAGCATTAATCTATATGGTGCACTCTATGTTACCTACATGTGCACTTGAGTGCACACGTAGGTAACAATGTGCGCAGTGAGCATCTTTTGCAAATTGTACAGTCAGATCTATCTGTACTGTGTGTTAGTCACTGGTGGATTCAGGGAAGAGGCATGCCGACCGGCGCTAATTGTGCTTATATTGTGCGGAAAATCGAACATGCCATGAAATAGGATGGTGTATACTGCCTTAATTATGCCATGCATTCTCGTTATATATAAAGTATTTAATAGTTTTTCAACCTGCTATTCTCCAGTAGCAAGTCAGATGCAAAAATCTGAAGTATTTAACCTAATATGCAAGAATTGCATGAAAGTTTTGCGACAGCTAGGCTATGAAATAAAGTTGATTGAATGTTTAAGACGGTTCTCGTAGCAAGCGTCCTTCATGTTCATCGCAGGAGATCGCCTGGATGCTCCGCTTCGCCTGCAGTTTGTGAAATAATCTACTTATTTTATATATCTGGCTTCTGCAAAAGTGCAGACATCAGGGCTTTTGTCACTGGGGATGATTTGAAGTTTATGATGTGCTTGCTGGTACAAGAGAATGATTTATTTGGCTGCTAGCACAGTGCAGTGCGACTTTTACCACACAGCTAGGCACTAGAACATCTGGCAGTGAGCGCACTGTGGCTTATGCAGTTTGTAAAATTCTTTTCCTTGTACCCTTCATGAAATCACCTTTTTCAGTGCAAGAAAGTGAACATTATGGCTTCTAGTTGTAATTAATATTATCACGAGGTACAAGATATTCACGTCATACCGTCCGCAAACAAATGACAAATATGAGCACTATGTTACCTGTGTTACCAGCAGGATGTTACCTGTGTGTGCACTCTACATTACCTGGCTGTGTACTCTCTCGAGTGCACATCCAGGAACCAGAGTGCACCCAGTAAATATCTTTTCACACATGCTACAGATAGCTCATCTATCTGAAAGATGTATTAGCTACTGGCGCATCAAAATAAAAAAAATGAGGGGGGGGGGGGGCGCCCGCCCGATCTATATTGGCCGCATTGATGGCGACGCGCCATCAACAGTACATACGCACATCAAAGCCTCATGCAGCGAATTATCTATCACGACAAATAACAATTGCGCGGCGGCTGGAGACGCGGTGGCACGACGCGCAGTGTTGGGTAGTTTGCGCTACATGAACCGAAAAAGAGGGGGGGGGGGCCCTCCGGGGCCAATCCGCCGCTTTGCTGCGAGCGTACATGAATGTACAACCTACCATTTAAGTAGCTGCTGGCGGTGTTATATTGGTTTCATGACAGCCTCATTACACGTAAATATCTAATAAGTACGTTACGATTGTCTCTATATTACGCTCGTAAGATTTCTTTGCAGTCGTCAGCGGGAAATGCCAGCGCTGCCACCTCCAAAGCTGAACTGGAGCTGCCGCTCACTTTCAGAACGCCTAGTTCGAAAGAATCTAGTGAAATTGAATATCTGTAACATTTCTGATACTCTAAACTGAAAAAAAAAAAACTTGACCATTGCGAGACGCTGCCACGGCTCCACCTCAAAACCGTGCACGGTCTTCGAAGCACATTGTAACATGTTGCTTTTCCTACGCTATTTATTTTTTCAGCCGTCGGCCTTGTCATGGTACGTTTTCTCTACTACTCACGCAAAATATACACAAAAGTTCGCTCACTAACCAATGCGGAACCTGCGGTCAATGCTATAAGTGCCTTTCTTTTCAAAACTGCGTGCGCTTGCTGTAGAAAGATAGCAAAGTGGGCGAGTTCGTTACGATTCATCGTGCTTTTAGCAACAGCGCAATAGCAACGCGGAAACAAGGAACAATCACTCCGAAGAAGGAACGCCGTGTTGCTGTGTTTCTTCCTTTTGTCCTTGTCGCTTTCGCGCTGACCACAAGTACGAGTCATTGCTTTGTATTAATTAGCAGGGGGTAGAAGTAGGGCAGCGCGGATCCCGTAAATGCTTGCTTGGGCGTACAACTGAATAATTTATAATTGTCAGTTGGCTGAGTATGAAAGTTGTATGCAGAGTATGGCCGTATTTGTTTGATTACGCGAGCGTGCAAGCAGTACGCCTGTTTCACTTTGGGCGAAGTTCCGCTGCCGCTGTAAGCCAGCCATCGCCACGTTTTTTCGCCTTTATTCCTTACGCTACGAGGAAATGTAGTTCCAGCTATTCAAGATAAGGCCTCACATTCTCAAAAACACGCCACTGGGCGCCATAAGAAGCGTGTATATGTGTGGTGATTCGGAATTTCTGATCGGTGGGTCTCGCAGTTATCGCGGCTTCCCGTACACCGTCCGCCATCCCAAGAAGACGGAGCTTGCACATGCTGCGCGCTGATTGTCTCGTGTTCGCCGGCAAAAGTTCGCACATAGTTCGTCTGATATCTCTGTATATGCTTTAAAAAAACAAGGCAGCACACCACGGCACTTCAAACATCGATAAGTTGTGTTTAAATAGCTGCCTTCCATCCAGCTACGACTTTCCCTGAGTAAGAAAATAAAATCTTGAAGGCCGTGCTTTTGCAAACTGCACGCCCTGAAAGCAAATGTAGATCTCGGAGGCTAAATTGACTTGTTAGCCGCAGTGCAGCAGTGCGGCAGTGTGAAGGTTAGGTTGCCTCGGTTGCCTCGATGTGCGCCCGCTCTCCGCGGGCGCACAATAAAATGGCGGCCGCGCTAGCAGACAACGTGGTTGTCCTCACCCTAAACGGAGAGCGGGTGCGCGCGTAGGCACCCTAGTGACGGTTATGCCCTGTAAAATTACTAGATGATATATTGAGCTAGGCCACGTTGCGTTTGTGTGAGCGGTGAGAGTGCTCGTTGCAGTTACACGGTAATTGAATCATATTTTGGAAGTGCCTAAACCAACTGTGATCCGTATCGTGTGCATTAACCATCGGGAAACCTCTGGACTCGTGTAACGCCATTAGTTCGCCTTATGTTTCCTGTGATACGCCGGTGTCTTACGTGTACTACAGCGCCCGTCCGAGCTGCCTTTGTTCTCGCCTGTCCGCGTTCGCTCGTGAAATACCTGGTACTGTGGCTTCGAATTATAGTGCGTGGAAGAGTTTGTTGAAAGTTGTGCTTTTGTGCGGTGGTGTTCATCGGCAATTCGACAGTGTTCGTGCTGGAAAGAGCGTCGTCGCGTGGTGCCTGCGAGACGAAGGAGCGCTTGCTGTTCACATCTTGAAGGTAAGCAGGTCTGACGCTTGCGCGCATTCTCGCAGCTTATGGTTCATGTAGTAAACTTTGTGCAACGTCAACAGAGCACTTTCGGAGAGTATGTTGCCCATGTTGCTGTGCCCATTTAGCAAGCCGTTTCACGATGGGAGTTTCCGTGAAAATTATTTCTTGCCGCTTGCTTTCTGCAGTGATGTGCTACCACCGCTGATTGTTGAGACTTAATAGGCAAATATTTACGTAAACGCTGAAAGTTCCCGTTTCCTCGGTAGTTTCCCGGCAAGAAATTCTTCCGTGGATATCATTCTTGCAAATTACGTGTGTAATGCATGTAGTTGTGTCGTGGGCATCGCGAGTTGGAACGCGACTGCGGTGTTTTGACAGTGGAGCAGATATTTGCATGTGTGAAGGTTATTTTATTGATACAGTTCAGTTTGAAGCCCAGCTTCGCGAGAACCTGTCTGCATTGTTTCTGTTCTTCGTCGCGTTCGCGTATTTCTCTTCTATATTGCACGGCAAATATAGACCGATATTACAACAGCGAAATTTGTTTTTAATCGATGCATGTCAATAAGGCGCTCGTTTTCATTAATATTTTCATCTGAAGAACATGATGTCAGCTCCTGCGATTGTTGTCATAATATGTGGGTTGTAGCACTGCGTAAATAAGGGCTGCGATTTTGTTGCGATGCTTTCCGCTCGATGTTTGCCTCTCTTGTAACCCACCGTCCACGGCTGGCTGTACTAGTCAATAACGATGGCAGAATGTCAGTCCGACCACTGAAGAAAAGGAGTAGCATCGGAAAAGGCATCGCTACAAAATCGCGGCCTAGGTTTTAGACCGTTCATAATCGATTCTTTTGATTCACTACGTATTTAGGTTTTGGTGATAATTTCCCAGGTAGTCTGGTGTTAGCTGCTGGTTTTATTCCCGCCTGAATTTTACAATATAACAATGTAAGCACATGAGATATAACTACGAGACATCTGTAAAACGCACAGATTTATGTGTGAGTCTCTTTCTTTCAATGCCACATGACACTGTAAATCACACGTTTGAAGCTTCACATCACAATAAATTAAACCTTTCTTACTGTTGAAGGTTATGCGGATTCTGGAGTCAAGCCTACGACCTGTAGGAACCTGCTGCACTGCTACATATTGGATCGCACAACGATGCACTTGACCTGCATGGTTTTACAAGGTGCGTAAAAAACTGTCGCTGCACTTAGTTGCAGGATATGCTTGTGCAATATGGAATCATTTTTTGTGTGTGCCATTTCCAGGATTTCTAGTAGCAGATCACTTGCACAGTATCTTTTATTTATCCGGGGAGCCCTCAGTTGACGCACTGTAACTAAATTTGGTCCTTCTGAGACAAATATAAACAAAGCTGGAGTGGCTATGCAATATATTCTTTAGACAGACTACGGTATATATTATTCGAGCCAGGTTGCTTTTTTTAGAAACATCATTGAGGAGCATGAGAGTGTCTATGAGCCACCCGAGAGAAACAGAAGGCTGTGGTTACCTGAATTATTATGTAGTCACTACTCGCACTAGTACCTGCACACCTAAATTTTTCCCTTTTCTCGGTCACAAATATGCATTGCATACCATAATTCATCTCCTAAAAATACCCTCATCAAGACAATAAAGTTTGCTGCTCTATTAGGTAGCTGCCAAATTCCTAGTCACAGTATGAGTGCTCAATTTTTCAAGCAAACAACAAGCCATTAACCTTTTAATGTGGCAAGTTCAATGTGTGTCCCAAGAGCTCATCGGCTTCAGGGTGGAAGCCGGTCCGGTCTCTTTTATATGTAACAGAAATTTCACTCGTTGATAATGTGGTATAGAATGCTGCTGAATCATAAAAGTCAGCCCAGTA
Organism: Dermacentor andersoni; assembly: GCF_023375885.2. Lineage (NCBI taxonomy): Eukaryota > Metazoa > Arthropoda > Arachnida > Ixodida > Ixodidae > Dermacentor > Dermacentor andersoni. The sequence continues at coordinate 85,267,720 of NC_092816.1, forward strand.
AAGTAGTTGCAAGCCCACATGGTAGCACAGCTGAAAGCGGAGCATTCTCTGTTGCATTGCATTTTTTTCTCCGTTTCGCTGCACTTGTTGACTTGGTAAGACAAAGCTGGTCCTATGCCATCATCTATCTCAAACGTGGAGAACCTTTTTTTACCTTCTTATCTTTATTACTTATCTGCCTAATACACAAGCTTCCAGGGACATGCAAACAATGCGGAGTACTGCCTAGAACTTATGCATTCATCTGTGGTTTGTGGTACCATACGCTCACCACCTTAGATTTTCGTTATGTTACATCGAGGCTTGCTTCACGCTCGAGCTACACTGCACTTGGTGCAATTTTGAAACAGCCACTTTTTGACATAGTGTAATTATTTGTTGCACTCTCACTGAATTGATATTTTCTACTGTGAATAATGCGCTCGCGGTGATTGTACGAAAAGGTTTTAACCACCTAAAGACATGGTTTAGGCAGAAAGTCTCCTAAGTAATGCTGTCACACAAAAGTTGTATAACAATGCGCTACGTCGCAAGATCCATACATAACTAAATTTCTGGCTTTCAAGCCCTAGCTTTTCAACACAATTGTGTGTGCAACAAACATCTTGCTTTTTAACCACTATTCTTGTAGTGACAGACTTTTGTCTGTTTAATATAAGCGCTCCAATCGGTCTTACTATGTCTGGTTAATTCCAATGGATTCTTGACTGTTGCTGTAATGGTGGCGGCTTCAAGGCCAACTAGATCTCCCAGCCTCAGCTGAAAGCATGGACATAGTGGTTGTTTCTTTTGATGATTGTTGTATGTGTGACTTGGCAGTTTGGGTGTCAACTTGTACTGGTTTTGATTGTGGTGGGTTAGAGATGAAATGAGAGCTCATGGCATGTTCTGCACTGCACAATGCGATGGTTTGGCTGGCATCCTGTATCTTAGTTTGTCTTGGACTGCTGTCTGATTTGTTGAGCTGTTCGCCGGATTCTTATGGATACAAAGCTGTGTACTGGGCTAGGCAATCATGCCATTGTGCTTATTAGCAACACAAGATATACACAATAATATTGTCAGGCATGCTGAGGCATGTGGGCTGGCGCTATGTAGCACACTAGGGAAAGCACACCAATGATGGCATGGCATGGTAACGCTTTTCGCTTGCACCGCTGTGGTGTTATCAGATTAAGGTAGCAACAATGACATCTAGGCTTCCAGTTCCTGCACTTGCAATGCAGATACTAGAGTATGCTATTCGCTGGTAGTGGAAGTTTGCAAAGCATTGATTACATACTAAGCTAGCCCGCCTCCCTTGCGTGCCAGCATATCGCCCGCTTGTTAAACACCACCGCTGAATCTAATAGCAGCATGCAGTTGCAGGATATCAACGCAACTGAAAACTCTTAAAGGATACAGCATTGATGGAAGGTATTGCTTAATACAAATGTCGATCGCCTCCCACATTTTGCTCTATGACGAGCACGTGATGAAGTATAATGCAGTTCGTCTTAGATTAAACACCAGTTAACTCATCATTTTTCTGTTCAGAAAGCATAAGATTGCAATAATGTATTCACATGAAGTTTATTGGTAGTGTGTCCAATTTTGATAAAGCCTAAACAACTCGCCACGCGAATAACACCTTTTCATGCTTGTGAAGCAGATGCTGCTACCATTCAGTTTGCTGTAGGTACACATACACAGCATGTTTGCCCGCCACCTTCTGTGGCATGCTGAAGTCAGTAAAGTGTTGTGCTAAACGTTCAGTAGAATGCACACCTGCAGCCTGTAACTGACAATAAAGATGGGTAAGAACTACAAAAACTGTGAAAATGCGAAAAATGCACAGGATATTGTAATGCCTTTCAATTTGGCATTAGAATGTGTGCGCAACTAACTTTTAACCACAGCACCTTATGACATAGACAGTAGTGTTGCTCGATGGGAGGCCTGTGATATATTAGCAAGCTTTCCTGGTAAATATTGGCAAGTTCTTGCTCACGGCATAGGGAGGGCCTCAACTTTGGGAACCTCGATGCTTGAGGTAGCACACAAAGGTTTATTGGCCAGTTGCCTAGTCCTAAAGTTCATGTAATACTTAGCAGCTGCTGCAATAATGTTTAAAATAATTTGTGAGCAGTTTCATACCAGAGAGGAATGGCAGATAACAGTGCTCAAATAACAATTAGTTAAAAGCTTGTTCATTGCCCTGATCTTTATATGTGCTATTTCTGACTGCTGCAAGTTTCTTAGCTGTGTGCATACACGCCAAGCTGTTCTTGCTTATATGAATATTTTTGAATAAGTGAAAAAGATTTCCTTTTGTTTTGTTTTTCAGGTGCCCTGTGAGCTCTCATCCAAGCACCGCATTGCAGAGGTCTGCTGTGAGCAGACGTGGCAAATTGAAGTAACATACAGATAGTCCAATAAAATACTCGTAATTTCAGACAAACCTTTACAAAGTACAGTGAAAACTCTTTTAAAAGTACAAACACCAATACAGCGTGATCTTTCCATCCAAACATTACATTTTATATTAGTAAGAAAGACATAACTAGAACAGCAGCAGCACTGCGGTGAGGAACGTACAATAGTATTCCAAGTGTTATACTGAAATATTCTATGAAGTCTAATTAGTTTGTAATTTTAGAACAAGCTAGCATGAATTTCTGTGCCATAGCAGTGTTCTAATCTGTATGCTGCATCTTGTAGGGAACAGTAACCTTGCAATCTTCATCTGTGCATATCTGCATAAAATACAGGATTTAATCACTGGGGCCACATAAAGGATGCATAAAGGTGGAACACACGAAGGAAACATAAAAGCAGTGGCCAAATTTCAACATGGAGGAAACATAAAGGACGGTAACATAAAGGATACACAAAGGAAAGATACATAAAGGAAACATAAAAGCAGTGGCCAAATTTCAACATGGAGGAAACATAAAGTACGTTAACATAAGGGATACATAAAGGGAGGACACATGAAGGAAACATAAAAGCAGTGGCCAAATTTCAACATGGAGGAAACATAAAGGACATGTCCTCATGTGACCTCAAGTAAACATACAGTAAACATAAAGGGCATAACCATTTTCATAAGGGTTCTGAGTGCTTGACACGGAGTGTGGGGGGAAGACAGAGACGAAGGAGCCGTATACTAAATTGCCCCTCATCATCATGTTGTTAGGACGAATGGTAATAGGCAACGTCGCCTGCAGTATGTGTCAGCTACAATATAATAGAGAAGAAGCACGACAGTGAGGAGACAGTTGAGGAACGATAAAGACTACGCAGAAGCAGTGAAATGCTCGCGGTATGCCTCATGCATAAAGCCGACAGCTATGGGATTGAGCAGCTATTGAGCGCGTGGCATGCCACCATACAAGCAACCATGACAGCGATGGCGTTGCATTGCACAGAGTGTATTAGACACACCGCAAGGGAAATACGCCGTGAATACGTTACATGTCGTTAGCGCTTAAAATTGGAATCGAGCAGATTAGTTTTGCAGGGAGCCGTTAGTACCCGCAGAAGGTTGTGATGAGAAGCCTGCACGCCCGGGACTTTATGAATTTAAGAAAAGGAAAACTGCAACCAAAGGTTATTAAAAAAGAAACCTGCCGTTTTAAATTTATATCCAACCGAAATTTTCAAATAAATTTTCGTCCTTCTCTTTAATTTAATTGTGCCCAAACAGGCACATGCCTATCGAACGCTTACCATTTACAATATAAGAAATGTGGTATAGCTTGAACTGGGCCCACGAATTCCTCGCCATGTGACAGTGTAAAGAAAAGTTTTTGCTCCAAGATAACTTAAAAGGGGAGGGACGAAGCTGTGCACTCTTTATTGCCCGTTATGGCCATCTCGCTTGGCACGTGTACGCCGTGGTTAAGTTCTGGCGTTTTACGTGCCAGAACCACGATTTGATTATGAGGCGCGCCGTATTGCATGGGACTCCGGAGGTACCGTGCACCAAATGCACGGTAGATGGGCGTTTCATTTTTTTTTTTTGCATTTAGCCCCCCATCGAACTGCGGCCGCCGTGACCGGGATTCGATCCCGCGACCTCGTGCTTAAGAGCTCAACGCCAAAGCCGCTAAGCAACCACGGCGGGTCGTATATACACCTTGGTACGCCGCAGAATGCATATATTGTGCGAAGGGCCGTGGCGTTCGCCTGACTTGCGCTTTATTTGTTGCAGTTAGCACAGGAGCTGTGAGTCAGTACGGGGTGGGTTTATTGTTTTTGTTTCCAACAAATTATTAAAAATTCCCCGTGGTAGGGAGCAAGATTCTAACCGTTGAACTAAATCACTCGATGAGGCGGTCGCCACTTCGACTAGAAATCACACTGCTTAATAGAGCAATTAGGATAAGGACACTAATTATATTTCTCAATTAATTGCTTTGCCGCACATATTTAAATTTACGCATTGTAACCGATGAGTTCAATGCAAGGCGCATCCACTCAGAACGAATTCTCAGGACTGCTCTAGTTTCGAGATGTTAATTTTCAAAGTGCCACAGGATGGACAACTGGGCTAGTTGGTTTTCTTGCATCTTGAAGCTGTAAAAGCGCACAAAGACGAGAACGAAGGTAGAAGCGCCTCGTCCTGTCTTCTCTATTCGTTCTGGTCTTTGTGGGCTCTTACAGTTTCAAGATGCAATTCTTAAAGTGTCGAACGAAAGTAATTGGCGCGCCAGTTACTTTTGTGTTTGAATGCATAAAACGTCCTTTTTTTAATAAGTGAAACAACAATGCATTTTTACCACAAGTCTCACTGCGCATATCTCGAAACCGGTGACATCCTCAGAGTCGCTTCTAAGTCGATCGTATGCCTTCTACGCTCAGTTAAGCTACAATTCATGTATAGAAATATGTGTCGTAATGTAATTAATTAAAAATATTCAACGTAATTGTGCTAATTATTCGAGTAAGCATTACGTTTCTCGTAGAAGTACTGGCCGCCTCATCGAGTAGTTTAGCTCAAGGGTTTGAATTGTCCTATCTGCCCCAGGCAATTAAACCATGTAGTGGGAGCGTGCTGTACGTTTTCGATTGAATTAGCACAGCAAGCTGGGTGAGTTGGTGATTGAACATGTGCGTAGGGGTGGGAAGCGAAACCCAGACGAAAGACAAAAGGCTTTCGATTGAGCTGGCTACATGCTTACTCTCTGCTGCGTATCTTACACGTAATCTTACTATTACCATTTGCAAAATAAGGCTGAAATTCTCGTTCGCGTTTATTTTAGGAGATAACAAAAAAAGAGATCAGCACCACTCATCAATTCTTCTGGAGATGAACTCACTGAGACGTCTGCTGGTTCTCATCTTACCAAAACTGCGTTTTTTTTCTATGCGATGTGCACAATTAACGTCGTCTGTCGTTCGCCACATATTATTGCATGCAGTAGCAGCCTTCGGAATGCACGCACGGACGTCGCCACATTCAAAGTCACGTTCGAGCGCATAAGAAACCTCGCGCAACTTTTGTTAAGCGCGGGTGTTGCGGCATCACTCACTGCTGACAATGTCGTCGGGCTCCCGAGTGCACATGTACATACCGATCAACCCCGTGTGGCAGTACTGAAATGCAAAGCGTTGTTTCTACTCGCCATAAATGGAGAGAGTGCAGGCCTCGTAAGGATGAACAACAGGGGGTTGCGAGCTGGTCGGTGTTTCACTTGCACTGCGCGTTATGTACCCTCGCGGAGCCATGGCTCTAGCTGCCGGTTCACCCTCACACTGGCGCGAAATTTTGCCAGTTTTTTTGTGTCTTCCTGAAGTGGCACACGTTATGAGCTAAGCTGCATTGCAACCAGAATGCTACCGGGCATTTTTTTTCTAAAATAGCAAAAATTAATTTTCACAAACTAATTCATTCCAAATATCATGAGGTTTTCTTAATTACTCAAAATATCATGTATCTTGTTTTCATCGGGATTTGGGCGTATCGCAGCTTTGTTCGTACACTTTTATGATCCTTACGAGTGAAATGATTGCGACATAAGCATAAATATTTTAAAGCTACAAAATTTTATAAAGAGAAGGCTTTTATTAAATGTCAATTGTTTCATCAAAGGCCTCTCCCATACTTTTCCAACTACCCCGGTCATGCACTAATTGCGGCCATGTTGTCCCCACAAACTTCTTAATCTCATCCGCCCACCTAATTTTCTGCCGCCCCCTGCTACGCTTCCCTTCCCTTGGAATGCAGTGCGTAACCATTAATGACCATCGGTTATCTTCCCTCCTCATTACATGTCCTGTCCTGCCCATGCCCATTTCTTTTTCTTGATTTCAACTAAGATGTCATTAACTCGCGTTTGTTCCCTCACCCAATCTGCTCTTTTCTTATCCCTTAACGTTACACCCATCATTCTTCTTTCTATAGCTCGTTGCGTCGTCCTCAATTTCAGTAGAACCCTTTTCGTAAGCCTCCAGGTTTCTGCCCCGTACGTGAGTACTGGTAAGACACCGCTGTTATAAACTTTTCTCTTGAGGGATAATGGCAACCTGCTGTTAATGAACAGAGAATGCCTGCCAAACGCACCCCAGCCCAGTCTTATTCTTCTGATTATTTCAGTCTCATGATGCGGATCCGCGGTCACTACCTGTCCTAAGTAAATGTATTCCCTTACCACTTCCAGTGCCTCGCTACCTACCGTAAACTGCTGTTCTCTTCCGAGACTGTTAAACATTACTTTAGTTTTCTGCAGATTAATTTTTACACCCACCCTTCCGCTTTGCTTCTCCAGGTCAGTGAGCATGCATTGCAGTTGGTCCCGTGAGTTACTAAGCAAGGCAATATCATCAGCGAATCGCAAGTTACTGAGGTATTCTCCATTAACTCTTATCCCCAGTTCTTCCCAATCCAGGTCTCTGAATACCTCGTGTAAACACGCTGTGAATAGCACTGGAGAGATCGTATCTCCCTGCCTGACGCCTTTCGCGTCAGGCAGAGAGATACGATATGTATATATATATATATATATATATATATATATATATATATATATATATATATATATATATATATATATATATATATATATATATATATATGTATATATTATATATATATATATATATATATATATATTATTACGATATATATATGATGGAGAGGCGATATATATATATCGCCTCTCCATCACCTACCTTCTTCCCCACCTTACTTTCTCGGTGCCCTTTTTGTTCCCTCTTCTTTTCTTTTCTCTTTTTTTCGTCGGAAAAGGTGACGAAAAAAGGCGACACGGCGACGACACGAAACGTGAAAGCGGCGTGCCGAAGATGTTGTAACAGAAAGCCAGAGACGGACACAACGAGCCAGATTTTGAGCTCTCAACTGTTCTCGCAGTGAAACTCGGCAGAGAGACTTGGGACGTGCTCGGTGTATAGAGCGGACAGGAAGCAGCACGCGGCGTCCAGTCACGACACCGCCCCAGGATGCTTGCCCGCCGGTGGTGTATACACATAACGGCTTAACTCGACGTCGTCGTCGGCGCGAGACGTGCTCTCGACGACGGAAACCGAAGAGACTTGAACGCGTGCCAGCCGGGCATTCCGAAGAGCTGTCGAGGCAGGCAGGGGGACTCGTTGGAGCGGCGCCGAATCGCAAGCGCGCGGACGAGCGGCGTTTTCGGGGTCTCTGCCAAAGGAAGGCACTCGTACGCCCCAACCAGTGCCGATTATACGGCGCGAGATATATATATATATATATATATATATATAAGAGAGAGAGAGATGAAGAGGAAAGGCAGGGTCGATGTGTATGAGTGTACGCCATGGGTATGGGGTTCGATATTTTCGGTTAAAGAACGAAAAACCGGGCAACCCCGTGGAAGCCACAAATGACCGCAATTCTCGAAAGTACAGGCATGCTTCGAAGATGTTACGCTATGTATATAATGACCGCATCGACGTCGCTGTTTTAATGTGACACTCTTTAATCGAAACGATGTCGCTTGTATACAATCACGCAGATTGGAAACACGAGAGGCAGGAAGCGAAGCAGGGCCCGAATCTTATAACGGTTCGTAATACGAACCGTTCGCTTCGCCGCTTACGTCACTAGATGTGCCACTCCCAAGCCGGTGGTGGAAGAAGGGGAGGACGCGACCAATAGATGAGAGCGTGCCACCTCTGAAGTGTACGTCACTATATGACGCGCTAATCGAGGAATTGCAGAGTGTTTCTGCTTGCTAAATAAATGTAAAATATAAATTAAATATTATACGCCAAGTTCTGAAGTATAAACGTGTGGTGCCTGGCGTTTACGCAATGCAGAAGTAATTTATAAACGTCATTCTTTTTCACTCTCAGTCGACAGGCGGTATAGCAAGCATAAATACATTAAAGTCCCTCAAAATACATTACGCTTGCAACGCTATGTCGTCTGCTACCAGGAGCTCGCACGACGCACGCAACAGGAACGCACTGTCAGTACTTTTAAGTAGCGAGCGCGACAAAACCGTGAACTGGTTCTTAGGGACACCTTTACTTCCCGACTATATCAATTTTCCTTCTTTTTTCGCCCTTCGTCATCGGCTCGGACATGACTCGCTCGCCGCCGCGCTGCCGGTGTCCCTTCTGTGCCCCAAGGCGCGTCACGTGATAAAAGCAATGGAACTTGAAATCGAACATTACGATACACGCGCCCTGCATTGCCTGCGCGAAGTAAAATCGAAGAGTGTGGTGCTGACGGTGCGCGCAGTGCCGTGAAATTGAGGAACAAAGTGTTGCACTCCCGAACTAGAAAAAGAAGGGCAGCCAAATAAGATATCTCCACGGTATCTTCCCATCCTGACTGTATGGTTTTATCAGCCGAACGAAGGAAGCGTTGAACCACCCTAGTTTGAACCCTTCTGATTGCTGAACGGCGATCTGCGAGCTATTCACGCTGGCGATAGCACGGGGAATTCGATCTCACCTTGCAAATATCCCCTTGGCACTGGCTTTGAAGCGGAGGTCATGGGAAAGCTGACTCAGACCTTCTACCGGCCAACACAGTAAGTGCGAGAGCAACTTTGTGGACAGTGTCGGCAGCAGAGATCTAGGTCATTCCGATGAATGCTTCACGTCCGACCTACCTCTGGGAGCTGCAGGCCGGTGGCGATGAACCGCAGCGCGCAATATTATTTCCTTTGCGTGGAATGACCACTGGTATGCTTGCACCCGAGTCTCCTCCATTTGATAGCGTAGCCTGTAAAAGGTCTACTTAGAAAGCCGGCAGGGGCGGTGCAACTCATTATCCTTCATTTCTTCGAACGCGTATCGCACTTCCAGCCGTGGTTGATACTGAAAGAGCAACGCCGCAACGCCAAGCAGACGACGAAGGCAAGTAATATAGCCTCCGAAGCCACCAACGCACGCGCGCGCTACGCCCGCGTGTCTCCGGGGTCGCGCGACCGCGCGCGCGGCCAGGGTCGCAAGCCCACAGCCAAGCCACAGCAACGGAACCCAAAGCGGACTACCCCTTCGCCGGTTCCTACCACCGGTTCGCTTTGAAGATGATTGACAGATGCGTGAGGAATTCAAAAATTGCGATACCACCCCGCTGCCTCTGACGACCTGTGACGTAATCAAAATTTTGGCCAATCAGGTGAGGCCAAAGGAACGGTTCCCTAACCGAACCGGTGTAAGATTCGGCCCCAGAACAGCTCTTATGTTTTTTAATTAACTGGAATTGAAACGAGATGTTGGCATGTATTATTGGCGCCGTCTATACTCCTCTTCGCAGGGCGAGCAACTTGAGGGCGCGGAAAAGTGATATGCACTGGTGACAGTCAAATAGCACTCACATTTGCAAAGTGACACCCACAGAAGAAAGTATATCAAGGACGCTTAAAGACATACGCAGTTCCGTAAACTAATGAAAGTTCCCAAGAGAGTCTGAATACACGCGCATAAGGGTAGTTCGTACCTACACAGCAAGACATATAAAAACATATATAACTAGGCCAGACGTGAGCTAAACACATACAACATAATATACAACCCCTGATATTTAAACATCTATATATAATAGTGGGGTCGACCACGATACATTAAGTAGTTAATATGTTTTTTGACCAGAAAGCTTTATTTGGAATGCGCTCTTGCAAGCAAAAGAGCTATACTGCAGACATGCACCGCTTTCACCACGTGTCCGTATGTGTAGGACCAGATGAAGCCAGCAAATTGTACCTTTGTCTTCCAGCACAACAGTCCTATACTCTCATAACCAGTACGCCGCAAATGCACACATCCTCCGCTCGTGCGAAAGTCGTTCTTTGAAACGTCCAGCACGCGCATATAGTGGGCCAGTTTCTAGAACTCTTCCCGCGTGACAGCTATAAAGCGCTTTGAGGCGATGTTCAAGACCGCACTGCCTTCAGAATCGGCCAATATTTTTTCTCTTAGATACCTCAAAAGTGGGTGAAGTGCGCCTGAAATTGTATCGCACTAACATTCAATCTTGTTGCGAAACATCAGGAGGAGCGACGTTAGCGGCACACACACACGTGCTTTTGCCGCTTACCACGGCCGCGGTGCGCGGCTCAGTGGCTAATCGGCTCACACTGACGAACTCGAGGTTCGAGGTCCGATTGCCGGCCATGCTGACCACACCTCGTTAGAGTCGGAGTCCGAAAACTCTCGTGTACTGTACTCTTGAGTACGCTTTACAGAACCGCCGAAAGTCAGAATTATTTTCGACTGCAGCGTCGACTTGTCATCGCATTGTGTCTATGAGAGACACTGCCGCCTTACGATCGTTGCAGCATAAGGTCACCGAAGAGTTTCACAAAGTCAGTTTAGTCTGCCAAAAATATACTCTTTCAAAACTTAGCAGGAACGTGATGATTAGAAGAAAATTGAAAGCCAATCGAAATATATATTTAACGGCAAAATCCCAACGCCGGCACGTTTGGTTTGACGAGATATTTCAGATATTTTCTTTTTTGGCATTTGGGCCGCTTTAGCGGAGGAAAGGCTATTAACTCTCGCGCTATTGAATCTTGACTTTGATTCCTTTATAATGCAGTGTAGCTTTTCTTTGCCAACGAGGAGTTATACATATAATAAGGAGCCGATGTTCTCAAAACGCTCGATTCCACGGTGACCTGCTGCAGGAACTTCAAGTCGGCGTCACCGCATGTGCTTCCTTTTCGGGCATTTTATGGTCTGCCAAGACTGCTGTACCACGAAGAGTGCATTTTTGCTATTGCACGAGCTTAACTTGTGTAAAAAATTACGCGGAACCGACGCACATCGTCTAATGTATGTGAAACAAAAGTTTTTGAAGCGGAAATTACAGGCTATAAAAACAAACGCGGTTTCTGCAAGCATATTTATTCTCATCGCACCATCTCAAGCAATGTTTACCTTTGCATAGCTCACAGGTCACAACTTTAGTGTCGTGCAGTGTTAATGGTTATGCGGTGCACCGTTCACGAACTGTAAGCCGGAATGCAAAATACCAGTTTGTGTGAATACACACCCTGAGACGTCGACGCAGTAATGTAACGAGTAACGAGTACCATGTTTGACGTAGTTCGAGGGGAGTTTGAATGGAGAGAATAATGTGCATGCAAGAAGCGTGAAGGATATTGGTCACCAGTCGCGTAGCAACGGGGGGGGGGGGGGGGGGGGGGGGGCGAGCGTGGGCCCCGAGAGCAAGGGGCCAGTGGGGAGGGGGGGGGGGGGGTGTCATAACGTCTGAAGACACCCGGAAATTGTCGATATCCTCGCCTTCTTCGACTACAGCGGGGGGGGGGGGGGGAGGTGAGTGACAGAAGAGCTATGGGCCCCTGGTGCTAGACGACCTAGCTACCCCACTGGTGGTCACGTCACGTGACACACGCGCTCATCGCTTCAGAAGTATGCTTGAGATTGCGACTGAATAGTCATAGCACCTGGCAGTTTCGTTGGGAGACCGAGGTCCAATATACCGCCGTCGGACGCACAACATTTTTTCTCTCTCGGGTCATTCGGCGATACAAAAGCTCGGTCAGCAAAAGCTGGGAGGGGTCGCAAGGAAGGCTTCGCCTCAATGTCGGGCAACTTAACTTTCCTTTAAGCGTCTAATTAACACAACGTTCCGCAGCTCCGTTCGCGCGCGTGCATGTGTACACGCATTCCCTCCGCTTCCAAATGTGGGCGTAATCGGCGGCGGCGCAAGGGCAAGTTTCGAGTGCACAGCTGCACATCGTCTCGCTGCCAGGACTGGCGGCTGCAGCAGCGTCTCCTCCTTGTCGACGGTGTACATACCGATGCGCAGGCGCAGTACCGGGCGTTTCCGGCGTTCCTTGCAGCTCGTGCGATGCGGGCTACGCAGCACGTTCCTGCCTTGAGTCACGGGTTGTGTAACCGTATACCGACAAGTGCGCGCGTGTCTGAAGGGTTGTGCGAGCAAAACATCCGCGTCGGCCATGGTGGATCTCGGTTTACACCCTCGCTGAATGTCACGGCGTGGCGATTGGTCGATGGTTGCACATGAGAACGAAACATTCGAATGGAGAGTGCACGCACTCATTTCCTGCAATGATACGGACACTCGAGGCGCCTTCGCGCCGCCGCCGCCGCCGTGTTGTCCTTACATCGACGGCGCATGCGCGGCTCGCGCGTGGTGAGTTAGAAGGCCCAAGGAGGCACACGTTTTGCAGTCCAAATGACGAAGCCATGCTGGACGCGCCGTCACGTATACCGCTCACGCTTCCACTGCTGGCGCAAGCGCCACGTTCTGGCCTATACAACAACAGCTGGGCGGGATAGGTGGGCGCGTGCCTTCTGGAAACATCCTCCAAGAAAAATCCTACGCCTCTGCCGGGGAAAAATTTACCCGTGCTGAAGCCACACGCCCGCGACGCATCGGCACGCAGACAGCAATGACACCAGCGCGCCGCGCCAGGATTCGCCTCCAAACCTGGAAATCAGCCACTTGTTCCTGTCGAGGGAACCAGCTGCTGGATCAGCATGTACTCTGGGGCTGCCCGGCCCTTGCCGAGAACCGCAGAAGAGCGATATCCACCCTCCCGCCTTCTCTGAGGCCTCAGGATTTGGACGCCTGACGCAGAAGCCATTTGTCTTTTCGTGAAGTTATATTAAAGGATGAATTCTCCCGTACATATTAAACCGCGATTTTTCATTTCAGCGGAACTTTTAGGAGCAACACTAAGATACGTCTCCCGCAAGAAATGTGTTGGGATGGAAATCATCGTTGGTCCTGAGAGAGCGAGCGATGTTATTTACGTAAGCGCATGCGACTTCGGTAGCAGTGAGAATGTGCATACATGAAACAGGCAGGATATTTAGTATGTGTGCACATCGTTCCTTGTATTGCGGTTGGTTTATAAAGGATGGACAACTGGGGGGGGCCTAGAACGTGTCGAGAGGTGTTTATAGAGACGGAATCAAGCATGCTGTTTGAGATTTATGCAGGACACAGAATGTCGCAGAAAATAGGGGGTTGAGCAGAAAGGGCAAGGGGCGTCAACTGACGGTGAAACCATGGTACTAGAGGCCGGATTTAAAATAAAATTGTTTCCATCCATCCCCCCATGGTAGTATAGAGCTGGATGCAATGACATATCTTTACTTAAATTGGCTCTTATTAAGTGCCGCTTGCTCATTGTTCAAACCTGCAAGTGCTCGCGTTTTATTCTATGCGTATTACGAACTAAAGAGAAGAAAAAAAAAAGCTCACGCCAACGAGAGGCGCTGCCTTCGCGGCAACGAGTGGAGCGACATAACCCTTGACGTCGCTCGTTGCATGGCGCCGCACGTGAGTGCTTTTGTACGCGCGCAAGTTTGAGAGCGAGTACCCGCAAGGCGCAAATAATAGAATAAAGTCACATACACGCCTACAGTTAACTCTCCATCTTGTAATAACTGCGGCAGTGTATTCGAAAACGTCGATCACTCAACGGTCGTAGTAGTCAAAAGCCCAACGTTCTACAGTTTTAGACCAAGATTTACACAGATAGACGCTTCTCTTCACGAAGGCAGTATATCCGCTGCGTTTTAATGCGCAAGGCCTGCAGCACAGTGTCTCTTTCCAAAATAATGTGCGGCATCTTCGACATCTGCGGAGCTGTTATGGATCGTTATGACACTAAAGCATGCATCTGAAGTGTTAAAACGCAACCGGCTGCTGTGCTCAGCGACTGTCGCGGGGCTTTCAGCCGGTTGGCTAGTGCCAGCGGTGACTCACCTCTATTACGTGAAGTTTTCAAGATTGCCTATCAAATTACATCTGAGGGAAATTCACTGATGATTCAGCGGATACCGCCACACAACGGTATTTCAAGAAACCAGGCAGTACGTGCTGTTGCGAATTCAGCACCTTGGCCTGAGAGGTGACACCTTATGCAAATTCGTCCCCGCGTGACTGCTCGTACTTCGCCACCTACAGTGCCACCTACGGCAAGACGTCGTGCCCGTGGGTCTACAGGGCAGCAGAGGCCACTCCGTGTCTTTGCCATCCAGTAGCGACGTGTGTTCGCCCTGTGCTCTCGGCGGCCCTGAATTTGCAGTAGGCACGGTTACCATCCTTTGTGCCGGCACAGGCAGATGTCATCGTGGCCCCCTGCGTACTGCAATGCGGGTCTTCTGAAGTCGCTGAGGGGCGCTTCTTACCCGAGCCTTGCCAGTGACAGTTGCCCCATCCTCTCCTCTTTTCATATGGATCCCTAGCTCTTTCTTTCTTCAAACTTTTCGGCCAGGACACAGTGAGCGTAACCACCCCTTCCAAAGGGGAGGGCCACTACGATCATCATCATCATCATTGTCTGCCTCCGCGAACCGACTGAGCAGCCTCTCTATGGGAAGATTTGTTTCTTCCCATGTTTCGGAGAATACAAAGCCAGGACAGTTGGGACATGCCAATGAAGGTGCCTCACAGTCGGTGGTATTATATGCTGCCCACCGCTGGCAGGTCACTTGATTTCGTCACACGGCGCTTATACGTGGCCTATCTTGAGACCCTTCCGACCCTGCAGAGGCTTCGCGACGAATGGTCGGACGCGGCGTATCACGTAACCCACTTTGACAGTCGTTGCAAAGTCGACGAAGCAACTACTGTAGTTTGATGCACAGGAAGCTCCCTCGGCGGTGAGTTTTAAGAATGCGCACCAATGAACTCAACGAATTCCTGAGGCCCACATACTTCACTTCAATGTTGACATCAGAAATTACGCCAGTCGTTGACTTCTTCCAGTAATTAATAAAGGAACGGACGGGAATTCCGCTTAATGTCGGAATAGCCGTAAACTTTCCAATTAGAGCGGAATATTTTGCATCTACCGCCAGGATGTTTTTTTTTTTTTCAGAGTTGATCCATATTTCCTTGGATCAACTCCGAAGGTACTGCAGCAGCTGCACCTCGGTCAAGGCAGTGCCATCGTCGAAGCAACAGAGACAGCCAGGCTCGCGCTGTGGGGCCTTGGACAGAGCGGAGCGTAGAGAATGGACGGGAGGCCCAAACGAAAACCAGATTTATTGTGACTGCGTCAGCAGGTGCCCGGAGTGCCGGCGAAACCGAGCGCGAGCCTGCGCGTCTCTGCTGCTGCGACGATGATGCTGCCTTGAACGCTCGAGGTGCAGCCGTTGAAGTACATCCTCCACCAGCGGCACTTTAGCAGACAACGTTGCTGCCGATAGGGTCCATACAGCCACCGTGGGCTACGCGAAGCTCTGCTGGCAGATTACGGCCAAAGCAACCATCGCCACACAGCGCTGCGATGGACCCAGCCACGGCTTCAGATCTGCGGCCACCTTCGTTCGACGCAGACTCTATGAGCAGTTGACCTCTCTCACCCATCGTAAGAAGCAGTGTTACTGCTTTTAACGATTCAGGGTTCAGAACGGTTGAGACAGTTCTGGACCCTGAATATGTTATTTATTCAATGCAGGACCGGAGTGGCGACGCAGCAGATCCAGTAGGTATATAGCGTCCCAAAATCGGTAAGGTAATCACCGACATCGTGACTGAGTGTTTAAGACACTCGGCTCGTGTTGGCACACCCGTGGATCCAGGTTCGCGGGTGGAAATTGTGGGATTGCGACCCAGGTTGGCCTGTGGCATCAGGTCAGGGCCGGAACCCGGCCCAGCTGTGTCTGGCTCCTCACCTCAGAGCCAGCAGTTGGGTGCGGTGGGGGCTTTCAAAAGCCGCGGTGGGTAAGCTCTGCGGAGCTGTGAGGGGTCGACCCCCGCGGCTAAAGGCGATGGGAAGGCGCGGGTTCCCCACAATTTTGCTATTTTCTTTTAAAATGAATTTTTGAAAGAAACGAAGAAATGAAAGAGAATCACAGATTTTGAAAATAAAGCATCATCAAATCATGACAAAAGTATTTCGCCTGATTCGCTTCGCTGTCTTACGTTATGAAATAAATGAAAAGAATACACAGACCTTGGATAATTTTCTACTGTTTGTATGTGTCCGAATATATAGGGAAATAAATAGAAACCTCTCGGGATGTTGAAAAAGAACGAACATCAACATCGACATCAATGCTAACAACAACAACGACTAAAACAGTGTAACACCGGTAAACCGGTTGTGCAACCGGTAAAGTGAAGATGCGAGTAAGTTTTCTTTCGACCTCGCTAGGCCCCATCATTTGAGCACGCATTCTTCACTTCATACGAGCTCAATTTGACGAATCAATCGACCCGTGACGTCTGTGGCCAAGCCCTGTCGAAGAGTTTTTGAAAAGAAGGCCCATAAACCGCGAAGAACTCTTTCAAACTTACCTGGCAAAGACCTTTAAACCACGTGCGCTCTGAGCTCCGTGTCTCCTCGCACAAGGAAGAGCGACTGAGAAGCTGAGCCTCGTCATACAAATTACTGAAGCGCATTAACGGAACACAGTGCGACAGCATTCAAATGATATCAAGCTAGTGAAGTCGCTTAGCCTCGATCACCCTCATTACTCATTACATCATTCTCTAGTACAAGAACAATGATGGAGCTGTGTGGCACATTCCCTGATCCGCACCTCGTAAAACACAAGGCGCTTCAGTGGAGTGAAAGGTGTAGTGGATGGTACCCTAAGGTGCGCAGGAATATCTGTAGTTCCCTGACACGGGCCTTGGCGCCAAAGACGTATGCGTCTTTGGCCTAATGAACAGCGCATCAGGATATTGTGTGGGTAATCCTGGTTTAATCAAGAAACTAGGCGAGGAAAAGAACCTACCGGCCTACCACAAATTGCCTGATAGGGGGCAGACAGTACCTCGCTTTAAAAATCTGATATACCGTAAAATTCAGCTCGTGAGACTTCCGTGTATTGTCGCTATGCACCTCTATGTGGATGTGTGCAGGGGAAAAATTACAATAGTTTTGTGCGACATTACAAAATCAGAACCGAATTTCCAGCTAAGCTGTTTATTTAGAGCAGTTGCAATAAGAGTTTTGGTTCCTTCTAATTAGAGTTCCGTGTTTTCGGTAAGTATGCCGATAAACACCGGAAATCAACCCCCGATGCGGTTTTCTCTGAATCGGTGAAAACTAAAACCCAGACTTTCAACTGTGCAAGTATAGCGGACACAGCCATGAAGAAAGGAACAACTAATGACAGCAGAAATATACTTCCGTGGATTATTTTCGCCTGCCGTGAGCTCTGCAGGCCTACCATATTTAAAACAGGAACGCTTGGAGCATTAACTGTCCAAATTTCAATCTGCTGAAGTTTGCCTTGTGAGCTTCTGGTGATCGCACAGAAAATAATGGCCGCTCTTCTCAAAAGCTTCCCTCCATTTTCTTGCCACCGCCGTGTCAAGCGCTAAGGAGAACGTGCATTTTCAGGCCTGCATTTCCTGAGCTGCAAGGAGCGTGCTCCGATGGCTGACAAATATCTCGCAATGTGCACGTCCATTATTTAAAGCGATAGCGTTAAGGGCCCAGCGTCGCAGCAAATCCGGTGTCGGCGTCCCGCGTCAGACGTCGTATCTGCAAAAAAATTTACGAACCACCCCTACACCCAGGCCCTGCATGTGACGCAAACAAGTTACTGAACTGGGAAAGATCGTAAAGTACGACTTACTCACAACCTATAGACATGATAGCGTCGGAGTGCAATTTGAATAGACGAGAAAACATAATTTAGTTACGCGAAAACTAAACAAACCCCTTTTCCAGTGTATCTACCATTCATTGACCAGCCAAGGCGTCCGCCATTTGTGCGCGCCGCCGCGCGCATATCTTGGGGGCCACGGAGCGGCGCGCCCGTTTCCTTGCAACATTTCCAGATGGCGCTCGCCTCTGCCGCATCATGGCCCATGCAAGAGGCCGCGTTTTTGCCAGGAAGGCCGCCTTCGCGCATAGCGTTCGCTGCGAGCGTTCGCATTCGCTGCAGCTGCCGGTAAGCGTGAGACGCCGTCAGGTATATTTGGATGCTATCGCCTTCCACTCTTAAAGGCGAAGCTTAAGCGTCCTCCAAATTTTCTTCAATAAGCTTATGTATTAATTTCCTGCTTGAAAGCGTTTCATTTCATATTTTCGCTAATAATTATACCCCATATTACTAATATTAGCTAGTGGCGCTATTTACGCCGGGGCAGCTGGCTAAAGTGTTCGCCAAACATATTCATAATTCTTCGGAGCACTTGCACACGTAATTTACTGCAAAGGCCGTAATTGACCCACGCTGCTTGAACTTTGCGTCCACCTTACGCATAACGCGCCCCTTAAATTCTGAAAGATAACCATGGTGGATTGGTGCTTCAGCGAGGACACTGGGGAAATGAAGTAGAATTATCGTATCACGCATAGAAATATGGAAAAAACTATATATAAGATTGAACAATTACGTCCAATGCGACTGTTCAAGCCTGAAACACGAAGTTTTCTCCGCGCAATACACTTGAGATTCCCCCTATTTTCCCTCACTTGAAATTTGTTTCTTATACAGCAGCTTTATGACACTGCGAAACATCGGACAGCAGCAGTATGGCGCTTTTAACGCTTAAGTAAGTGTCTTTCCACAGACTACAAATAACATACGCGGAGGAAGCATTTGTCGCTCGTAGGTCACAACACGCTTCCTACTTCAAATAAGAACACCGTGCCTCGTGAAGTGAAGCAAACGGTGCATACATTCTTTGGAATCACGCATACAACATACATAACAGCATACGTTTCAATAAAGAACAAGCTCAAAACAAACATCCGAACCACATAACCTGATCATAAGGAGTTCCTGCACCTGCATGCAATGCGAAGCACGTCGCGCTCCCCGCCCACGTTTCCCAGTAAAGATTACTGTTGCGCAGTCCAAGCTGCCACGGTGACGGCAACTTGACTGTAGCATACAAAGCAAGGAGTGACGTAACTACACTTCCGGACGTAAAAGAAGAACCCGCATAGTAACTGATTCGTGTTGTGACAGTGCTATGGGATGGCCACGTATATTGATGACTATTGAAAAGCAGCGTGCATACGAGGCGCGGCGAATTTCTTTTCTCTCTGGTTCCCTCTTTGTAGTTGCACGAAGTAGCGGCGGAAGCCAAGTCGCCGGAGGTTGAAACGTCTTAGTCTAATAGGTAGCTGAACTGCATGTGAATGTCGCCACGTGAATAATTTCAACCTACGTCGCAAGTGGTGATCGTTCTAGTTGTAGTTTACGGCTTCGCTGTCCAACCACCTTCACATTGTGAATGGAGACCATTCTTGCGATCCGGAAAATGACGATCGTCTATTACGAACTAGATCGCGTGAATAAAGTGAATCGGGTGTGATTTGGAAGTCTTTACGGAAGTCTGAGTCGTGAGACAGGAGTAGCTCGTCTGGTAGAGCATCGCAGGCGTAATGGGCAAGATGTGGAGTTGCCTGCCAATGGACTGCAGCAATCGCCTTGCCTGCTTGCTTGCTTGCTTCCTTCGTCACGGCGTGTACCGACAACGGGGGATTGGCGAAGAAGCCGGCGGTTAAACGTAAACGGTTATATGAAGCGGTGTTCTTGAAAAGATAAATTTGAAAGTAAGAAATTTTGATCAATCTAATTGGAATTTATGAAATCAATAAATACGGAATGAGTAAATTGAAGTAAATTGAAATTTGATGGAATAAAATAAATTACTAAATTGACTTGGTATTCTCCTAACGAGAAGAAAGGGCGTTAACCGAGGGGCCCGATTTTTATCAGTCAAATCATAAAAAGCCAACAAACAGGGGCACCAAGGACAGCATAGGGGAAATTACTTGTGCTTAATAAATGAAATAAAGAAACAATAAATTAGTGGAAATGAAAGTGGATGAAAAACTAGAGGAATCCCACAACCTCCACATTACGTGAAGGTTGTGGGATTCTCCTAGTATCACCAAGGAACTCGCATAGGGCCCTGCATACGTTCCTGTGGCTAAAACCCAATGTAGATGCCCCAAAGGAGAGAATGTTTTCTGTGTTTACGGCAACGCCTAATTTTCGGAATGGAATTTCAAAGTATTTATTTCTCTGGCTTACGGATCGGCGGCAGGTTAATAATACAAAAATGATCTGTGGTTTCAGGTTCTTTGCAGAAATGACATAGAGGGGCAGTGGTAGACCACACCTGTGTAGATAAAAATTTAGAGGTGGAATGCGGCACCTGCTGAGGCACTGGCACATACCCTATAGGTGGTTATCTGCTACAGTATTTCGAACCCGATTGCTCAAAGAGAAAGTGAGAAATAATGAGCGAAAATTGCGTAAGTCGACAGATGTTTTCCTTCCTCTTTTCAGGTACTCGTCGCTCTTTGGAAAGGAGCTGCAACAATACTCCCGAGCTGACGTGAGACGACTATGCTGCCACGTGGGGCGCCATATTGGTTTAGGGCACAACAATACCTGCGATTTTTACAGCGAAGCTGTATATGGCTAGGGCATTTCCGTCGTCTAGTTGGCACGCGCTCGCGCCACTGCTCACGCGTTTGTCGTCTCCTTCCTCAGCAGGCTACATTGCCGCTCATTGCTTAAGGGGAATGAGCCATTCATTGGCAAAAGGAAGCTATCGGCGTCATCATCATCATCATCATAAACTATCATCCTTATCATTGCTCGAGTATCTTCGACTTGTTCCTTCATCACCATCAGTCTATTTTATGTCCACTGCAGGTCGAACGCCTCTCCTTGCGATCTCCAATTACCCCTGTCCTGCGCCAACCGATTCCAGTTAGCGCCTGGGAATTTCTTAATTTCATCACCCGACCTAGCCTTCTGTCGTCCTCGAGTGCTCTTCCCTTCTCTTGGCACCCATTCTGTAGCCCTTATGGTCCACCAGTTATCTGGCCTACGCATTACATGACCTGCCCAGCTCTATTTCTTTCTCCTAATGTCAATTAGAATATCGGCTATCCCTGTTTGCTCTCTCATCCACACCGCTGTCTTCTTGTCTCCTAACGTTACACCTTACATTCTTCGTTCCATCGCTTTTTGCGCGGTCCTTAACTTGTTTTCGACCTTCTTTGTGAGTCTCCAAGTTTCTGCTCCATATGTCAGCACCGGTAGAATACATTGATTTTACACTCTTCTTTTTAATGACAGTGGTAAGCTTCCAGTCGGGATCTGCCGAATGCGCTCCAACCCATCGTTATTTATGTTCCATAGCTGGCTCGTTCGCGCCCCTCGGCGCAACCACTCGAAAGCCCTCGTGCCTATGCTCGCAAATTGGTCGTCGTCGTCTCCTTCAGCTGCAGGCTCCGTTGCCGCTCATTGCTCAAGGGGTATGAACCATTGATTGGCTAGCTATGGTCGTCATCATCGTCATCAGCATCATCAATTGTCATCAATAGCAATGGCTCGAGCATAGTCGTCTTCTTCCACAGCTGGCTCGTTGGCGCCCCTCGGCTAAACCGCACGAACACGCTTGTGCCTATGCCGCGCACTGGTCGGCGTCGTCTCCTTCCATTGCTGGCTCCGTTGCCGCTCGTTGTTTAAAGCGTATGAGCCATTCATTGGCAAGAGAAAGCTATGATCATCATCATCATCATCATCATCATCATCATCATCATCATCATCATCATCAACTATCATCATTAGCAATGGATCGAGCATAGTCTTCTTACACAGCTGGCTCGTTGGCACCCCTCGGCGCAACCGCTCGAACACGCTTGTGCCTATGCAACGCATTGGTCTTCGTCGTCGTCGTCACCATCTACAGCTAGCTCCGTTGCCGCTCATAATTCCAACGTATAATTTCATTCTGAGGGCTTCGACCACGCTCAACACTGTGGACAATGGCACGTGGAAGAGGCTGCTATCGGCCTAGCCATCGTACACGTTTCAACCATACCGGCACCGGATGGACACATGACACTGGTCCCTGATTCACAGACCGCCTGCAGGACTTTGGCACAAGGGAGGGTGACACCCTACACACACCGCATCCTTACATCATTACACCCCACAGCTTTACACAATGTGCGTATCTTCTGGACACCTGGACATGCCTCTTTTCATGGTAATGAACGCGCTAACGCGGTAGCGCGAGAGCTTGCTAACCGGGCGCCATTAGAAGAGCTGTCCAACGCAGACGACGCACCAGTAGAACCACTGAACTCCACTGAAACTCTACAACATTACAGACATAACAGGAGACACTTCCCCCCACCACAATATTCCCTTTACCCAGAAAATGCCGCCGCGTGGCGGCAGCTTCAAATCAATTAATTTCCCTGCTTCTTTTATCTTCACCTCTTCCACCCCACACAATATACCTCATACTGTACCAACTGTGGAGCAAAGCCCACAGTATATCGTTGTACCTGAAAGTGCCCACACCCTCCTGGTTACTCCCCTATTCTTTCACCTTCCTCCTGGGAGACTGCGCTGACCAGCTTAGACCCGTAAGAGCAGCGACGGCTGATCCAGCGGGCATGCGGTGTGGCGCGAGCCAATGGGGCCCTGAACTAAGGGCTCCACCCTACGAGGAAGTCACCCCGTCTCATTACAAATAAACGTTTTCTCTCTCTCTCTCTCTCTCTTCTGTCGTCGCAAACACCAACTTTAATTGGTCCCTTAGGACCAATTAAAGTTTCTTGTCTGTCTGTCTGTCTGTCTGTCTGTCTGTCTGTCTGTCTGTCTGTACTTACGGTGGTGTGAACCATTTCTTAAGGATCTATGAGCCATTCATTGTTTTACGTGACGGACGCATTTAATAACAGAGGGGATACGATAATGTGTGTACGCGATGATACCTATCGACACGATGACCACCGATCAGCACAATAAATATGTTCGCACCTTTCTTCAATATTCAGTTACCTCTGTGTCGTGTGCTAAACAGCTTCTCTGGTCATCCACCTTCACAGAATGGAATGGCTCACGATATTTTTTCGATACTCTACTCACGCCAGCTCCCCTGCGTTAATCTTTCACGGCACATTGGCTACAAAACGGGCACTCTACGCCTAGCAAGGGACGGTGGACACGGCAAACGCTACGCATCCCGCATACACGGCTTGTCTGTCCGGCGTCTGGCCCCTCCTCGGTCAACGGATATACGTGGAAAGCGGCGAGACACCGTTCATTCGCCACCGCTTGTTTGCGTTTGACCGCTAACTATGGCGCCGGTAAGCGAGGACTTCAGTATTTCTTCGTCGGGCCGCCGTCTTCTTCTCGCCGCGGTGGTAGTGCGCGATCGAAGGTACTGCAGCAGCTGCACCTCGGTCAAGGCAGTGCCATCGTCGAAGCAACAGAGACAGCCAGGCTCGCGCTGTGGGGCCTTGGACAGAGCGGAGCGTAGAGAATGGACTCGAGGCCCAAACGAAAGCCAGATTTATTGTGACTGCGTCAGCAGGTGCCCGGAGTGCCGGCGAAACCGAGCGCGAGCCTGCGCGTCCCTGGTGCCGCGACGATGATGCTGCCTTGACCGAGGTGCAGCCGTTGCAGTACACCCTCCACCAGCGGCGCTTTAGAAGACAGTGTTGCCACCGATAGGGTCCATACGACCACCGTGGGCTACGCGAAGCTCTGCTGGCAGATTACGGCCAAAGCTACCATCGCCGCACAGCGCTGCGATGGACCCAGCCGCAGCTCCACATCTGCGGCCACCTTCGTTCGACGTGAACTCTATGACG